>NW_007730586.1:16422-18227 GCF_000696425.1 Galeopterus variegatus
AGGAGACAGGGACAGTATCAACAGCAAAATAAATGATGATGATGATGATGATGATGATGATGATATGTCTACCTCCAATAACAACTATGATCAATTACCTAATTCATATGATGGGCCACAGACTGTGCTAAACACCTTACATGTTATATCTCATTTATTCTCTACACAATGGCTACACTGATTATTTAAAAGAGAAGTCAGATCTTGCTCTCCCCTCCTCAAAACCTTTCAGTGGTTCCCATTTCACTCAGCGTAGGAGGCAAAGTCCCTTCCATAGCCTGCAAAGCTCTGTATCCGCCAGCTACCCAACCCTCTTTCTTGCTCATTATCTCTCTGACCTGACCTCCTACTCTTCTCCCCCTCTCTAGCCTCAGGAACCTCTGCTACTCCTCACACATGAGACCTTTGCACTAGCTGACCCCTTGAGAGGAAACTCTCTTCTCCCAGATATTCACAAGCATCATTCCTGTTACCTTCTCAGTAAGGGTATCTCCTGCCAACCTGTTTAAAACTGCATCTCCCCATTCCCACATGTCACTTCCTTCTCTCATTCTCTCCATAGCATTCATCACCTTTGAATATCCAATATTTTGCTGCCGATTTTTTTTTTTTTTGGTTGTCTCTCATCCACTAGACTGTGAGCTTCATGAAGCAGAGGTTTTCTTCTGTTTTGGTCATTGTTGTATTCCCAGTGTCTACAACAATGCCAGGCACACACCTGGCACTCAATATATATTTTGAGAATGAATAAATGAATACATTTAATCTTTACCGTAACCATGAAAGATAGGTGCTATCATACCCTGCTTTAACAAATGCTGGGTATGAAGTTTAAAGAAGTTACATTTGACCATTATCACAAATGAGAAGTTGTTGGAGAGAAGATATGAACCAAGGACTATCTGACATCAATGCATGTAATGTTTGTCACCCACCTTGTTGTTATTTTGACATTTTTGAGACTTTCTTTGAAAATGACAAATGCAACAATGAGAATCCACAAGTGGAGTAAAGTGAGTGCAGTTGGGACTATAAGAAAAAGAAGCGAAAACTCTAAAGTTGACTATTTTTTTTTTCCTCTGGTTAGAGTAATTCTTAATTTTTAGAGAAGTTGACACTTTCTTGGATGATCATTTGTTGAGGAGATGGAGTTTCTGAAGTATTATGGTGATAGGAAATAAATCAAGGCTTAGTAAATCATATTTTCTTGGGGGTAAATAAGTCAAGGATCAACTTAGACCTTAAGTTGCTTACAAATTTCATCCAATGAGAGCCAACTTGCAGGAATTTAAGAGTCCAATGACACTATAGGAAATTACCACAGCAAACATGTCCCCAGGACTCCTAAAGACTTCTGCAGAAAGCTCATTAACTCAGTTTTAATGTTTCCAACATTTCCTCATTTGAGAATAAATCAGATAGAATTCAACTCATGGCAAACTCAGGGTGTCTGAGCTGGCCGATTGTGCCCAAAGCTTTGGGGGCACTTGGTAAATATTAAGCAATCTACTTCAGCCTGAGCTTTTAATGGGTCAAAGTGCTTAGTACATAAAACATTTATTTCAATGGTGTTTGGCCAATCCAAAAAGTGAAGTTCAAGGAAAAGATGATTAAAATATTTTCTCTGGACCAAAAAAAAAAAAAAAAAAATTCTTAACACCTTTTGAAAGTTGTCTGCAAAAGAGATACACGAACAGGAAACATCTTTTGGCAACTATGTGATGAGCTTGATGGACCAAAGTGTCTTAATCTTCACACAACTTAAAGACAAGAAATAAACTAGTAACTTGACATTTGAAGTTCAT
>NW_007730586.1:19088-20307 GCF_000696425.1 Galeopterus variegatus
CAATCTACTTCAGCCTGAGCTTTTAATGGGTCAAAGTGCTTAGTACATAAAACATTTATTTCAATGGTGTTTGGCCAATCCAAAAAGTGAAGTTCAAGGAAAAGATAATTAAAATATTTTCTCTGGACCAAAAAAAAAAAAAAAGAAATTCTTAACACCTTTTGAAAGTTGTCTGCAAAAAAGATACACGAACAGGAAACATCTTTTGGCAACTATGTGATGAGCTTGATGGACCAAAGTGCTTAATCTTCACACAACTTAAAGACAAGAAATAAACTAGTAACTTGACATTTGAAGTTCATTAATTTCAAGTAATAAATTTTGTAAGTTTCAGAAAAGTCATGTATATATATTTTGCTATGGCAAAATCTGAACTTCTATGCTAGGAACAAAGAAATGAGAAAAATATGGCAGCATTCTGCCTTCTAATGCACTTAAACACCCTTAAACAATTTGCCATTATTTTGCATTTCTTATAAAAGTCCCTAATTGTGTACTTTATTACTAAGTTTAGATGGAGCCAGGGAAATAATACAAGGTTCAGTCTGTGTATCCAGAATGACTGTCTTGAATTGCAAACATTAAAATTCTGCCCAAGCCTTATCGAAACAAAATAGACACTTGGTTCAGTTATAAAGGCCTTGCCACTCTTAATGCAAATGTTCATTTACTTACTGCTACTTGGCAAACCAATATTTGAAAAGCATATGGTGGTAGAAAAATAAACCAGGGAGACAGGGTAGCTTTGGAAATGGCAACAGAGGATCATGAGTGAAATGTAAACAGACATGTAAGAGAGATCAGTTACAATGAAGAGTCCCCGTCAGTAGCCTCAATCATCTGATATATTATTGGAATGGTGACATGATTGTATCAACCTAAGTTAGGTAGTATAATGGTTCAGAATGGAAAGAAATCACATTTTCCAAATGTCTACTATATGTCAGGCACTTTATATTTTAATAATAATAGCTAATACTCAGTAAGGTTTTATAATATAAAAAGAATTTCCCACAAATCATTTCTAATTCTTACAATAATCCTATAAAGTAAATGTTGTTAGCCCCATTTTACAGATGAGAAAACTGAGATTTGAAGAGGTCAAATAACTTGTTCTGTATCACCCGGGTAGTTAAGTGAATCATAATTCAAACTTAGTTCTTTTTTTTTTTTTTTCCTTTTTTGTCTTTTTTCGTGACCGGCAACGGATCGCAACCCT
>NW_007730586.1:21525-22436 GCF_000696425.1 Galeopterus variegatus
CTACAGATAGGAAACTCTGTAAAGAGCAAATCCATTAGTAGCTCATTGTAAACTGGATTGTTACTTTGGGAATCACAAAGGAATATTGCAACTGTAAACAAGATAGTCAATTGCCATACAGATAGTCTTCATCAGCTAGAAAAAATTAATTTGATTTTCTTAAAGGCCTTAATTTTATTTTTAAGACTTTGACCTTTAAAAGTTTAAAAATTGTGTGGCACAATTACTCTACGGAAGTCTCATCAAATAACATATACTTCTCATGACTTTTATTTCCTTCCTTAGTGACTACTTATTTATATGTCTTCTGAAAGCTCATGAGAATGCTTATTAATTTAGAGTTTATACTTTCCCCCATCAATAATCTCAATGTATTGGTAAAGCAATATAAAAGAATCTTCAAGTACTTGTTCTCACATTTGGAAAACTTAGAAGAGAAGGAAATAAGTTTTAACTGGGGGTATTTTGACTTCACCCAAATTTACTGGCTAAAAGTCCGTGCAACTGAAAGGTCAGAATTGTTTATTTGGCTACTTCCAATATTAATCAGTTGGGCCAAGTAGAGTTGCCTTTTCCAAATTAAAAAGGAAAATGTATCTGACAGGTATAGGTATACTTAAAATACAATGGGAAACATATCTGAAATTGGAACTATTCTCAGAAAGCCAGATCAAGTAATCATCATACCTACAGATTCTCACTCAAATCCAGATGTTTTAGTCAATGTGGAGATTAGCCTCTAATACTACCTTAGCCAGCTCCAGTCTTTGGCAGGAGAGCATACGCATGTATATGTCACTGGTACTTATGGCTATCAACCATAGTTGAGTTACAGCTGATGCAATCCTTGTAGAACAAGCTTTCTCCATTTGTCCTCACCGTGGCTCTTACCTTACCTGCTGTGGACTTGG
>NW_007730586.1:23037-47086 GCF_000696425.1 Galeopterus variegatus
TAGAACAAGCTTTCTCCATTTGTCCTCACCGTGGCTCTTACCTTACCTGCTGTGGACTTGGCCAGCAGTGCCAATTCTAGACTAGAGCAGGGTGAGTCAGGAGCAAGCCAGAGTTCCTCTTTCACTTCACCTTTCCTGCCATGCTTGAGGAAAGTCATAGCCAGGTAGCAGTAATGGTGGGAGTGAGAGGCCAAGGCCCTCTGCTGCTTGCTTTCTTCACCCGTGTCTTTGCTCTACCTCCTGGAAACATGCGCACGCTGATCACCTTAAGGACCCAGAAGTCAGGTTACTAGTACTGCCATTTATCAGATCTTTTGGTTTCATATCCATTTTCTTTTTCTGTGACTATACTACAGCTACCTGCTTATAAATAATGCTAACCAACATTTGCAAAAACTAGTGACACATTCATAACTCCATCAACAAACATGTACTGAGCAACAGTTGTGTGCCAGGGACTGAACTGGGGATGAGGATATGGAGCTGACTCAGACCACAGAGTCCTCACCTTTAAAGAACTTTCAGCTTATTGGGAGGTAGGATGTGGAAACGTTCCACGGCAATGAGAAGAATTAAGGACAGTGCTCAACAAGGACAGGAGAAAGTGAGGATTTGCACATAGAAAGAGATCAGGGAAGCCTTCAAAGTCAGAGTGGTGGTTAACCATTCGGTCAATTGACAGGAAGGAATGGTAAAACCCTTCTACATGTTAATCAAAGATTAATTACTCTTTGGATTAGAAATTGCAGCCAGGGGAGGCCATCTGTGGTCTTTATCAGCCACACCGGGATTAACAGGGATGTAAAATAACAATTCCTTGGGTTTATTTCCTCAGAATATATACCAACATTCCAGGTTGATATATCAGGTTACTGTGTAGTTTAGCATGTTAGCGTTTGGGTTCTGGGCTCAGTTTGACCAAGGTCAAGTCCTGCTACACCACCTCGTACTAAGAGACAGTAGTAGGCAAGTTACATGAGTCCTGTTCTCTCATCAATTCAATAGGAATACTAGTGCACGTAACATGCTTTGAAGATTCCACTTCCGCCAGGTTGTCCAGATACTGCAAAGGACTTCCCACAACAATACAACTAGATTACAACAAGCAAAACATCTGAAGCACTGCTGGGCTTGCAGGAAATCTCTAAGGAGTATAATGAACTAAAGCAGGAAGAGGGAATGGAGAGTGAATGCTAAACTGCAATGGCCAGGGGCCAAATGCTGAACTGCACTGGGATGAGAAGCTTAAACCTGGGGCTCAATGTAAGCACAAAGGTCTAAACACAGACCTGCTGTGAGCCAGAATCCTTAAAGGTACCAGAATAGCCCCAGGTTAGCACAAAAACAGGTGGAGAACTGGATTTGGTCTGTGGGTCATAGCTTATTGATCCCTGACATCAGATAGCAATAATGCTTAACATATATGTAACTGCTCTGTGATTTATAAAATCTTTCTCGTATCTTATCTAATTTGATCCTTATACAATTCCTGTAAAGTAAATAAAAGCAAATAGCTTTTATCCTGTCTGATACAGCGTGCCACTAATAAGACATGAGGTACCAGAAAACTAATGTTAGGTATAAACCAAAAGAGATTAGACACAATGCTAATACTTAATAGAAGGAGGGGGTAGAAAGGTTGAAGAAAATTTGAAAATGTTCTTTTGGGTGCCATGAGTAGCATTGATCGAAACAACCGCAAAAATGAAATAAACTGTTTCTAGCCTAGTTGTGTCCTGTTTCTTTTTCTAGGAATGCGTGTTCTTTACCTCAGAAGCCAGTAGAAGCTGTGAATCAACACACTGCTGATGGCCACCTTGATTATGCAGTTTCCCTGGCAATGTAACCGCAAAAATGAAATAAACTGTTTCTAGCCTAGTTGTGTCCTGTTTCTTTTTCTAGGAATGTGTGTTCTTTACCTCAGAAGCCAATAGAAGCTGTGAATCAACACACTGCTGATGGCCACCTTGATTATGCAGTTTCCCTGGCAATGGCCAAGAAGAATAGAAGATTCATGTACACCTAAACTCACAATGTACAAGCACTTCCTCTCCCCACTTTGTATGTGCAATAATTTCATTCATCCAGATCGGATTTATACAGCATTTTAGACTTGGGCTGTAGCTCAGAAATTCCCTCATTTAACCCTAGCATTTTTAAGTGGAGTCCAGAGAGGTTCAGAGTGGATAGATCAGCCTATAAACAGTGATAATGCATTAGCTGTTGCACAAATAAGGCATTGTCAGTATCGTGTAGATATTACTTTCAACTTATCATGTTTCAGCAAAGACATCTTATTCTTTTGCACTAAAAGATACAAATAAATGCCAGTGCGGGAAAGAGAAGGAGAAAGGTAGAGACAGAGAAGGAAATTAACATTATATCTACCATGTGAGACATATGGTGGACACTTTGCATGCTGCATCTAATTTAATCATTACAGCTCTGCCAGGAGGTTTGACTCTCATTTTGCAAGAGGGAATGAAGATTAAACAACGCTTCCCAGGTCCTCTAGCATGTGAGTGGCAGAGCTGAGGTTTGAATTCAGGTCTGATTAGTTACAAAGCACTTTGTATCACACACTGCTGCCACACAGGGGATCGTGCATTTTGGGAACAACTGCAGAAAGGAAAAAAGAGATAAAAATAGCATAATCAACTTCCATTGTAACATAGAAGTCTATCCACTTGTCTAAACCTCACACAACAATCATAAAATAAAACAAATATATTGCACATTTAACCAAAATCTGTATTTAAACAAAAATTTCACCTCGCAGTGCACACTGTTGTACTGTTTTAAATTTAAAACACAAATAAAAATTCCAGGATTTCCCATTCTATGACAGACCTGAAGCAATTCAAGGTTTATTTCTTCAAATGTACAATTTTTGGTCTATCACAATTTTTGGTTTATTTTGCATCTATTTAAATGCCGAATACATAGTAGTGGAAGGGTTGTATACCCAAACTATACCAAAAGCACTGAACATCATTCCAAAGCTTTAGAAACTAACTCTGGAAACTAACACGTGCAGACGAGTCCCATGTGCTAGGGCCAAGTGAGTAACTAGGAGTACTCCAAATTAACCTTCATGTGAATTTATGTTCATTAAAAGATAGGTAACAAAAGGTGCTAATCTGGAGCTCAAATATATATTACTAAAACTCAAATATATATTAATAAAGCCAACTCAATATATAAATAAATATATATTACTAAGACTCAACAGTAACTGCAGTGATTGTTTAGAACTTAGAACAACACAATGTATTTTTCAGGGGGACTTTTATTACTGAAATTGCTTAGAATGGGACTTGATGACGATAAAGTCAGCTGACTTTTTGTCAGTTTTATTATAGTTCTACAATCCTCTTCAGACAATCTGTCCTCCTCACTGTCTGCAGTTCGGGATTGATCATCGCCCACATCCCGCCCTTTGTATGCCACTGTCCTGGAATCTATATTTTGGAAAAAACAACAACAACAACATGGTAACTTATTTCTGGCACGCTCCATTACTTTGCAGTGCCCTGGGGTCCTCTTTGTGCTCCATTGTTACTGGCTTTATTGTGGCATTGTGTCAAGCTGATCATGGCAGGGTGTGTACGTGCGTGTGCACAGACAGCAGGAGGAGAAGATTCTCCAACATCAAAGAGAGCACTCGACATAGCTAATGATCCACAGAGTGACTGCCTGTGAGGACAAATGCTCCACTCTCCCAGAATACTCTCTAGTGACCCCCACTAGACTGAGGAAAGCCCCCTGAACCAAAATGGATGACAGGGAGTGCTAGGGAATCATACCAGGCATAATGCCACACCTAAGGTACCATATCACCACTTTCTTCTCAATGCCTGATGTACTTCTGACAAATTCAGATGGACACAAGCTGGCCGGGGCGGGGGGGTTTGACTTTCGCTTTGGCCACTCTGACTCCAGCTTCCCTACAATGGCATCACTACTTAAGATCCCAGCTGAAGTCACCATCTGAATTTAGGCCAAGTTACTATTCAACTCATTTTTTAAAGAAGTTAATGACTTAACATTAATTGACCTCTGTTTATATGGAATTTTCAAAAGAGATCTAGGACTGTGACACTATTATCAGCCCATTTTATGGGTGAAAAAAAAAGAGGTTTAGGGAGGTTAAGAAACTTGTACAAGGTCAGGGAACCAGTAGGTGACAGAGGTGGAGCTCCTAAACAGTTCTAATTCCTAAATCTACTGTCTTAATCTATACAGTATATTTCTGAGCAATAGAGATGTTAGAAATCCTATCTACAACAGGCCAACATCTGAAGTGATAAATTTAGCTTAAGATTAAAGTATCAGAAAAATAGTACAGGTTTGTCTCTTTGCAACACTCAGGAAGATATTTTTACCCAAGAACCCTAGAAGGCCTAGGTAATATCATCCAGAGCCTGGGTCCACAGAAAATAGAAAGGTTATAACTGAATATACAACCCTTAAATATAACATAAGGTTTAAGACATGATTCCTACCATGTTTTCAACCAAAACGTGAATACTACATTCCTTGAAGTACACTTGACAGAGATTTGTTATTCTCCCATAATCATAATTTGCCTGTAAAGTACATTATTAGGGTATTTTCCTTTAGATTTTATTTAAAAGCACTTGCAGATATTGGTGGCAGTGCTAGAATTACTCATGGTTACTCTTCCATCAAGATCCTAGTGGGGATGGGTGTTACCCACAACGTAACACTATCTAGCTTCCAGCACCTTCTTTAAGGAGAAATCCAGTCGCAGCTCCTCACCTGTGTTGTGTCCCAGGAATGTCAGCAGAAGGATCCTCAGGGCTAGAATCAGGACACTTTGGAAGCCGTTGCTCGACAGAACCCCTTCAGCACCCAGTGGTCCCAACCCTTGCAAGTACTGAGAGGCACTTTTGTATATTAGTCTATAGCTCCATTTTAAAGAATATCTCTAAGTACATTTTAAGGTAGTTCAACCTACATTTGATATATTTGATTCTTTAAAAGCATAAACAATTTTGTGTTTATAAGATCTTGTATGAGTGACACACATTCTATCTATTTCCCGAAGGAAATAGGTTTAGTCCATACTCTTCCTGTTCTTTTGCTGTCCTCCCAGTGTGCACTGGAAATGGTAATGTTGCCCTTCCTTGTATCCCTTTTGGTTTTCAATATGCTTTCACATACACTTGGACTTTACAACAAACCTGTGAGACAGACAGAGTGGGTATTGTTTTCCATATTTAACAGATGTGAAAATGTTTAGTAGACTACTGGGTCTGTAATTCAAATCCTTCCACTCAGTGGTGGGCTGATAACAAATCCCTCCTCCAAAAAAAAAGGCCCCAATTTATAGCATTTGCTTATTTTCAGTTATAAATAATCCCACCACAGCTAATTTCAAGCTACCAATATGATATCACTACAGGCAGAGTTGGGATGAGATATGCAAAATTGGCTCTCTCGAGCCAGAACAGTTGGCTCCGGCACACATGACGTCCTTAACTCCTAACCAGTGTTCTTTATATGCCATCAACTATAGTATCTATGATGTTAGGTGTTAATTTAAACCAAGTACCTAGCTCAATGTCCTGGAGAGGAAGCTGCACACTGTGTGCGTGTGAGTTGTGGAGTTTCCTTAAGAGAAAATCAGCCAGACACTGCTTCCACATACACTGACATGTTTGAGGTCTGATGATCCTTCCCTGGTTACAACCAAATGGGGAAGAGAAGCTGGCCCTGAAATGATCCAGGAACGTTCATTTATACTGGCATGAGTCAGAGATCAATAGTGCCTTTTATTACCATCCCATTGATCTCCAGGCATTTTTCACACTTGTCTGACCATGCCCATTGTAAAGACAGGGGATGCCAAATTCTGGGAAATTAAATGACATGCTCAAAATCTCATATACATTAGAGCTGAAGTCATGAGTGGAGGTGACCAAGTCATAATTGGGGTGCTTTGTTACTGCACCAGGATGCTTTGTCCACTGAAAAACAAAGCCTTCTGAAAAATGTGGCAGAGTTCGGGATACCTATCAAAATGAATATAGGATATCAGAAGTAGGAATGTTGTGGGCCAGCAGACATGAAAACTGGAGCTTCATAGGGCCTACAGGCTCAGTAACACAGAAGGAGATGAGCCTACAGGGCAAGACTGTGGAATCCCCCGCCGCCCTGCCCCAGCCAATGTGAATTAAAACATCCCTGCATTCATCTACTTTACACATTGGGTGTCAGATTAAGATTTTGTTTGAAGAAAGGGTTCTATGACTTAAAAAAAAAAAGTTGGAAAACATCAGCAAAGACTGAAGCCTAGATTGTTAATTTTCAAACAAAGCTCCCTGGTGTGAGATATTGGTTCTCATAAATGAAAGGGAGCCTTCTGGCTGCTCTTTTCCCACGATCTAGAGAGATAATGTATGTGCAAACACACTGAAAATAAAGAAGGTGTATGTAAACTGAAGTCAACACAAGTCCTTTACTCCCGGTCTGATTCTTTCTGAAAGCAAGTGGATATTTCAATGCTGTGCATGGCAACCTCAGTGGTGATTTTTCTATCATGTGACTTCCCAAACAACCTAGACACTCCAGGTCCTCAGCTGACACCCTGGAGGCCTGCCATGACTCCTGGCTGCCTGAACAAGTGCACAAAGGTAACTACTCTTCCCACACTTGCTGGGGTGACACTGTCATAGGCCGCGCAGACCTCTGATGTGCTCCTACGAAAATGGACAAGGCAGCTGGGAAGAATAATAAACACCAGGTTTTCAGACCTACAAACATGCATGTGTCACCTTGTAATACGTTTCAGATAGAAAACTGAAGAAACATGAAAAATGTCTTAAGTAGCCAAGTAATTCAATTATTTTAAACAGAAAAGAGAGACACAGAGGATGCACCAAATCAAATGATGTAGATTTAATTTGCACTGTACTATGTTAACTTAGGGTCTGCTCCGAACAAATGCTGAATACTAAATATTTTTGAAGACAACATTGTAAACTTATAGGTAAAGATAGATCTGTACTCAAGTACATATGTTGAACAAATATTCAGTCTGGAGCTATAATGGAAAAGTACCTAGGAAGAGAATACATATACATCGTTTGTTCCCATTTTAAAGTATTTAAATAAAGGATTCAAGTATAAAGTATTCAAATATATGTTTGTTTATGTATGTGTGTTTACAATGTCTTTTTAAAGACTACTAAAATGTTGTATAACTTTTTGTTGGAATAAAAAGTTGATACTATTATTTAAAAAGCAATTAATTAAAAAAAAATTGAACCATATAAAATGACTGTGAATTAAAGCATTTGTAGAATCAAGGTTAGAATACTAATATCTATACAAGGATCAAGATTCTTAAATATTTTACATTTCTCTAGACTTTAATGAGGATACAAAATGAACACACACAGCAATGAAAAGTAAAAGTAAGACTAGAATTAAGTTTTAGCTTATTAAGACCTCCTTATTTCACCTTCTTCTAAGATTATGAGCACTAAGAGAAAATGCTTGAATCACGTTGGTTGGAAATGAATGTAACACACTGAGAATAGCTGTTAGTATCTTACTAAAAATCCCGAACCCAGGCAGACATGGAAAATATGCCTCTCTATTACTCTCAAAGCTTATATTTCGCCTACTTGCCAGGCATATAAAAAGTTAATCTTTAACAAAGCTAATGTGCTTAAAATAGTCTATTGTTCTCAACAAGTTATAAACTTCTTGGATTATAAAACTGCTAAACACTAGAGATACAAAACTCAAATACACTAATTCTTTGGCATACATTTTTCCCCCTCTGCATTATTTTTCTTTTATAAAGTCTCAGATTTTATGATTGAAGAATTTATTTTTTTAAAGAAATGCAAACTCCTATAAAGAAAGCCAAGTGCTAACAGCCATATTTTAAAGTAGCATATACCGTCTTTTTTTTTAAATGATAATTTTGGATTTGGTTGCTTTGTCATAATGAAATGCTTAATGTTCAAACATTTTATTAATATTATATTTAGCTGTACAGGAAAAAAAGAAAAAAGCTACTTCAGGGAATACACTTAAATGTCAACCAAAGTTAAATTTTCTTAGTCCTCCATGTTACTACTGATGGAAAATAACAAGAGTTTGGAAAATATTCTGAACATTATCACGACCTTGAAAAGTTGATATTTTTATCCCACTTTACAGACAGGCAACTTCAAGCCCAGGGATGCTGAGGTCTGCTAGATTTGAACCCAGATCTTCTGACATCAAGTCTATTTCTCTTCCTATTTGTAAAAAAATGTTTCAATAGATGACCATATCACCATTTACAAGAAATAAGGAGATAGTTTACAGAAACATAGACAAATTAGGAAAGGATTAGTAGTTTTTCACAAAGGATTCAACCTAGATTAAGTTACCAGCTCCCATAATTCATTTAAAGATGCCTAAACTTGCCCTCAGTATTTTAGAAAACTTTCTGTGAATATGAAGTAGCTTTGTAGATAGAGCCAAACTTGAAGTGTGATCAGATTTATTTGTGCTTCAGTTGCAGTATTACAAAAAAGGTTTTAAGTGTTTCTGTAATGGAGAAAGGGACATAACTATAAACCTGGAAAAAAGAATTTGAACCAACAGTTTCAGGCATTGAACAACAGACAGTATATACCGTGATCCTTGACAGGAGGAAAGCATGGGAGATGAGCTCCATATTTACCTTGGATTTTTGCCTTGGGGCACTTTTCAAATTGCGACTAAGTGAGGAACAACAGACAGTATATACCGTGATCCTTGACAGGAGGAAAGCATGGGAGATGAGCTCCATGTTTACCTTGGATTTTTGCCTTGGGGCACTTTTCAAATTGTGACTCAGTGAAGAAGAACCCAGAGAACAGCTGGGTAGAAGAGACTGAGACCAGATTTTGGGGTGGCAGAAATGGCAGCAATTTGTGGGGCAGAGTATTAGAAGAGAAGCTGCACAAAGAAAATCTCCAGCAATATGTATAGGAGTTCCCTTGAGCCTTTAGCCAAGAAATAAGCAGAGCATATGTAAGACCTATCCCAAACAGCTATTCTGTGAGCAGAAAAGAGTGTTTGAGGACTGCAAAATATCAGGAGATGTTGGAGTTGCAACAAGAGACCTTGCTGAACACTCTCAAGATTAAGTTGAGACTCCAAAAAGGCAATGCTTTAGAGGGACTACTCTAGTCCTAGAGTAAGAACAACTATAATAGATTTGTCCTAAGAAATCCTGCAATGAAGCCTGGACTAGTTCCAGCTGATGTACCAGAAAATTAAATGCCTGCCAGAACAAAAATCATTACTCTTTAAAGGAAGACAATGACATCCAAAGTTTTAACATTGTCACATCTATAATGTCCACCATAAAATAAAAATTACTACACATTTGTTTTGGCTGAACTCTGAAGTGAATAGTTATTATTTTTGCATGCCCAACATATCTGTTTCCTACTTCTAAGAACACAAATTTATAATGAGAGAATTGCTTTTTCCTGTAGGGAATGCATCGCATTTGGTTTATCCAGAGCCTTCCATTCTAACTACTGGCCAAGTAACCAGGAGAAATAGAATGGCCTACTTCTTGGACACAGGGACAGGCATAGACTCAAGATGGGCCAAACAGTGTTCTCTTTGGCACTTACCCTGTAAAAATGCTGTCATTCAAACTAGTGTGATGTGAGAGAGGAAGTATTGATGGCATCATGTGTGCTACATAAAATGAGTCTAAGAGATGGGGAAGGAGAGATGCGGCCATGATAACATCATTTGTGCCCCTGGATTTAACCGTGCTGAAAGGACTTTGCAAACCTGGTATGGTGAGATTCAGAAGTATTCTAGTTCTAGATGATTCAGCAATAACAGTTCTGATGCTTAATAATCATCAGGGCCTTAGATGCTCACGGTGGCATGTATGCTACACTGTGACCCAGAATGTAACTTCCCAGTGAAAGAATGAGCATTTGATAGCTGAAAATTGATAGTCCTGGCTCCTTGTTAAAAAGCTGCATTATCTTGGGCCAATCTCTCACCTTCCCCTCACCCCCACCCTGCATATGCTGAGCTGGGAGACCTTCTAGGGCTCTTTCTAGCCACAACTTTCCAAGAGTTTATGAAATAAGGGACTTTCCAAAGTCAGCTGGATAACAGGTTAATGCTAATTTGTAAAAGTGACTTATTCAAGGCAACAAAGAAAGAGTATAAGATGAGAGATACAGGAATCCAGTAACAAAGTTTGAAGAAAAAGCTTACATAGCCTTTCAATGCCTCAGTTTGCTGATCCTTTGACCAATTTTTCTCCTCTTGTTTGCAAGGAACATGGGTTTCAGAGAAACTCACTTTTTAAGGAATAAACTGAATTGGGCAAAGGGATTATTAGGGATTATTGTTTTCTCTTAGCCCAGCTGTCTCTTAAAGATTTTGAATAAATAACACTCTCCACTTTCTAATATGCAAAATTACTTATGGTGATTTAGGACTGATATTATGAATAACATGGAGAAAAGATTGTGCAAATATTTGGATAAGTGTAGTAAAATATATTTGTTTGACATCTCTGCATTTGTTAGGGTCACCAAAAAGTCCCACAGTGAAACAGCATTTGCTTTAGGTCTAAATGCAGCTCCTGATTTGTTTTAATAAAAACATGTGCTTAGTAGGAAATCCCTCTTGTACTTGAAAAGAAACTATGCTACCCATCTTTTAGCCTTGTGATCATTGAAAGGCTAATTCTTATAAGAAGTGAGAAACGAAAATATGAATGACGACAAAGCCACGTGATTTGTAAAAACACAGGGTATCTATTTCATCACCTGATGGTCTTCATGGTTGGGTGTTTTTGGGCCACTGAGCCTTTCCTCTTTAGAAGGGGAGCAGTTGAGAAAGGGCCATAGAAAAGAAAAACACAAACCGAGAATTTTGAGCTCAAAAACTCATTAAAAACATATGATTTTTTTTCTATTGGTAAATATTATTTAGGAAACACTAATAAATGTTTACTCTATGAATTTTATTCTCACTTGTCTTTTTATAATGATAACACTAGAGAAAATCTAGGAAAAAAAATATAAGCATAAAGAAGAAAATAAAATTTCCCCAAATCCCACAACCCCAATACAACTGTGTCTTAACAATTATATTTTTCCAGTCTTTTTTTTAATGCCAGCACCATTTAAAAGCATTTTATAATCATTATATCATTTAACTTGTACAGAAACTCTATGAGGTAGGTATTATTCCCATTTCATAGATGAGAGTCACACAACTCTAATTCACCACACTGTCTTGGATGCATATCAACATCTGTGTGTATACATATAGAGGTGTGTGTGTATATATAAATGCATGTGTACATTTATACATTATACATGTATATATGCATTTATGTATTCATTTCTACATTCTTATATTCACATATTTTCATAGTTGTACTCTAAATGTTATAACAATTATGTACATAGAATTTTTAAATTTATATTTCTTACAACATATCAAGCAAAGGTTTCCAATTAGGTCATAGAAAGCCACAGATTGCAAGATCAGAGAGGTCAAGTGTTATTTGTCAGCTGTTGAGCTCCGAGAAGGGAGAGCCAAGGGTACAAAATCTTGAGAAGAATGTTGTCTGGCATAAAAAGGGAATTATGGTCTAGAGCCCAGAGAAACACCTGACTCTGGATCCTTGAAGTGGAAAAGTGCTTGAACTGTAGTAGGATGTGCTTAAGTGTCTGTTTATAGCTTGTTTTGTCTGAGCCACTTTCTCCCTTCTCGGACCGGAAGGTGTTGTAAAGGTAATCCCTACTTGGCATGAGGACTCTGTGACAAGTGTCCATAATTCAGGAAGGTGACTCAACAAGTAGACTTGCCATCTCCACTCTGCCCCATAGAGCTGAACGTAGTCAATGAGGGTTTTATAAATGTGATGTATAATTCCTAAGCTTCATCACACAACTCTATGGGTGATAAGTCAACGCGGATCTTCGCTGACTCCTGCAACTCAACAGTTTCCAGCAAACTGATTCTTGCTCTCTTTAAACCATGTCATTTCCAGTTCCCCTCTTACCCTTTCTTCAAATCACTGTCACCACCATTAGCCCAGTTACTCTAGCAGGAAAATTTGGACCCATCTTCTATTCCCCCTTCTTCATTCCTCCCTCTTATTCTAATGAAGAAATTACATAAAATCTTCCTTTTCAATATCCAGGGGTTGGTTCCTTCCTTTACCTGCCCAGTGCCTCGACCCTGGTTGATATTCTAATGACATTCTTATGACTGTCACAATATTTCACTATGAGCAGCATTAAGGAGGAAACAGCCTACTATTAGTAATTATTCTGGAACAACAGGTTTAAACCTGATTATCCCGGGCACACCAGATGCATGTTCCCCTACTTATGAAACCTCTTTATCCACTTTCTCCCCACTTTCATTTTTTCTGCATATTACTGCTATATCACTTAGCTTCCTGCTAAGGTTTTAATTAAAATCAAATCCAGGCTTCATATTGCATTTAGAATAAATTTCAGACTCCTCAGTTAGGCCTTTATAATTTGACTGCTCCTTACCTCTCTAAGTTTTCCATGGCCCTGCTATTTCAATGGAATTGTGACGCTCATGTTCTCCAAACATACCAGGGATACTCCATCCACCATTTCTTTGTTTGTACCCTTCCCACTCCTCTCCATCACAGAATTCCTATTCCTTTCAAGTACCTTTCACTTTATACACCAGACCTATAGCTAATCATACCTTCCTGTGAACATGCATTCTATCATTTTAGTACTCCGAATATATTGCCGTATTCTTTTTTTTAAAAAAAAATGTATACAAAAATTGTTTTCAAGGCTCGTATAACTTCGTATAATGTATGCTATACGAAGTTATTACGAAACAGGTCTCAAAGAAGATGAGGTGACGATTGAGTATGATTCATGGATAAAATATTTGGGAAAATAGATGGTCTAGCTAGCACTTTCCACATTAAATATAAGAAAGACAAAAATAAATTGCATAGCAACTACACACACACAAAAAAAAGTAGAGAAAAGAAAGGAGAGAAAGAAAGAGGAAGGGAGAAAAGTATGAAGCAAAGACGTAGGAAAAAATACATTCTAGAAAAAAGCCCTCAAGAAACAGAAGGAAAAACCCACAACAAATACTTTGTATCATAGAAGACATTATAAATGATGAGTCTGATGAAAGAATAAAGCCAAAGATGAACAGATAGTAGAATAAATAGAAAAGAATGACTGCAGAGCTTAGGATACAAAATAAAGACCAGAACACTACTTCTGGGGAATAAATAAATTAGAAAGAATAAAACAAGGTTGGTAAATTTTGTTAAATGCTTTTTTAATATCTATGGCATCTATGAAAGTGATTGTATGTTTTTCTCCTTTTGCTAGTCAAAGGACTAATATCCTTAATAAACAAAAATCTTTTACAAATAAGAAAAACATCATTAGACAAATAGATGAAGATTTTGAACAAGTTGGTTATACTAAAAAAACCTACAGATGGCCAATAAACAGACACCCACACACACATTCTCTCCCTCTCTCTCTCTGTCTCTGTCTCTCTCTCTCTCAAACTCATTTTAAACAGAGGTAAATCCCCAAAGGAATTACTTCCAATCAGACTATCAAAAATTAACAACTATGTTAAAGTTACTGATGGAATAGGGAACCAAGCAATCTCATAAATTACCAGTGACAGTGTAAATTGCTGCAATCTTGTTTGAGGGCATTTTGATAATATCTATCAAATATTAAGTTTACCGATTTTTTAACCCAGCAATTACACTGGTGGGAATATCAGTGGGAATTTATCACACAGATCTGTTTGCCAAAATCTGCAGCTAAAGTATGTTAATTGAACAATTGTTTGAAATAGCAAAACTAACCACCCCACAAAATTTAAAAAAAAAAAGGAACAAACTTTGTATGTCCATCAATGAGATACTGGTTAAAAGAATTATAGCACATTTGTACCATGAAATACAATGAGCTCATTTAAAAGACAGTATTGAAATGGGAAAATCCTCAAAATGTATTGTTAAGAGAAAAAATGCATGGTCAGAACAATTAGTATATGAAAACCCTATCTATATTAAGAAACAAACAGAGAGAAACAAAGAAACAATATCTGGTTCTTCACTACCATCTACATCCAAAGCATGTAGCCTTTGTTTTCCAAAAGACTGTGAAATGCATCCTTGTTCTTCAGTCCCATGCTAGTCCAAACTACCTTCATGTTAGTCCAAGCTGCCTTCATTTTTACCCTTGCAATTCTGCAATAGCCTCCTAAGTGGATTCCAACCCAGCACTTCTCTTCACTTCTGCTCCACTTCACTGAAGTCTACGCTCCAGTGATTCTGGGCTCCTTAAATTCCTTGAATGAGTGGTCCTCCTGGCACAGAGTCTCCTGCACATACTCTTGCCTCTGTCTTTCTGGAGCATTACCCTCTAGTCCAACTCAGTTTTCCATTTTTCCTTCAGATTTCAGCACAATCATCCCTTCCTCTGAGAAACTCATGTATTCTTTTTTGTTGCACTAATTAATATCTATTTCCCTCTGCTAGAGTATAAGCCTTAGGAAAGTTGGTAATGTATGTTAGTTTGCTTAACATTGACTCCTCAACAAAGTACCTGGCTCAGAAGTTAAACAAACAAATACTTCAATCTCTCTCTCTCTCTCTCTCTCTCTCTTTCTCTCTCTCTCTCTCACACACACATACACACACACACACACTCTCTCTCTCTCTCTCTCTCTCTCCATCTCTCCACCTGTCTAATTCTTTGTTCACCATTGTCCATCCATCCACCCATCCATCATCCATCTATCCTGTAGTTGTATTAAAAATATCTGGAAGAAACTATTAACCATGGTTAATATCTAGTGACTTGGGCTAAAGAAAGGAATGGGGATGGGTGGAGACTTGCTTTTTATTTTAATTATTTGGATTTGTTTGCATATTTACTTGGTACACTGAATAATTAAAAAAATAACATAACAAAACTATTACTTTCTGGTTGATGACATAAGATCAAGTGTATCTTGAAAATTTCTTCCATCTACAAAGGTAATTATAGTATCCTAATATCCTGTCACTAGAACTATAATCATGTCTCTGAGAGACCTACATATTAACACAATGCTCTTTTCTTGCCAGCTCAATTCAGCTCTATTTGAAGTATAGAGTAAATAGATGTCACAAGCATCCTTCCAAGTGTTTGTATACTCATGCAAAGGCACATCATTTTTCTCATTGAAGGCGTTAGAAACTTCCCCCAAGAAATTCAGTCACACTGTCACAGTATTTTCACAGAAAGAAACAGTGAGTAGGAAACCAATTCTCTTGATTTTGATTAATGAACAAAAGAAACTCTTTAGCTTAACTCAACTTAGAACACCTTGCCTTGATGGAACTACCAGCTCCTACAGCTATTCAAGACTGTACAAAATAGGTACAAAATGTGCTATCTACCCTAAGTGAATCATTGTGCAGTATATGCATGTACTGAAACAACATACTACACCTCACAAATATGTACAAGTAAATGTTAAGATATTTTGATTAAAAAAAAGAAGGGAAGTTTTCAACAATTAGGAAAAAATCCTTGAAATTAATAATTTAAGAAATCTTTCTTGTTTCTCTGTTTCTACTTAATCTATTGGCTAACCCTCTTGGAAGCCTTTTTAGTGTGAAGAATTATCTGAACAGCAATATGGGCCACACCAGGTTTTGTCACCTTTGTACGTGGCCACCAAACATCCTTTTGTTGATTAGATTTGTTTGAAGGAACAGGCCTCAGACTTCTGATTTTGATTTCTAAAAAGGGGCAAGTCTGGACTTAGAACACAACCATAGAACAGCCCTATAGAAGGAGACCTACAGATTAGAAAGAAAACAAGGTATTTCTGTGTTGTTTTCAGATTTCCCTAATTGTTATATGAGAGAGATGATCAGTCTGGCCATTTATCAAATTCTGCATTCTTATGAGTTGGAAACTATCATAACTCCCCTGGAGTTGGAGATGAGCCATGATATTATAAGGTCTTATTTGTGTGTGTGTGTATAAAATTATATATTTATAAAATCTCAAAGAAATCTCATTCAGATAATACCCAGTAAAACACTGGGGGGTGGGGCAATAGTGAAAGGAGAAAAAAATTTAATAGGGATTTGATTCTGTGAAAATCTATGATCTCCTTTAGCAGACTGAAATCCATAAAATCATTCACCCTCAGTATAATTTCCACCCTTGGAATAATTCACCCTTAGTATAATTAGAGAGTGCCACTTCTGATCACAAAAGCCCAGGGATTACTCACTTGAACAGAAAGAGCTTCTCTTATACAAATTAACTCTAGAAAGAAGTCAAGAGTACTTCCTAGTACTCTAGCACACTCCAACAAAGGCATTTCAGAATTTATTGATATGGAGACATTGCACTTACCCATGCACTCCTGACAAGTGTCATAGCAGTCAGAATAGGGGTTACCTTTGGGGATAGATATTGACTATGAAGAGGCATGCGGGAGGGAGTTGTCTGGGTGCTGGAAGTGTTCTAACTTTGATCTGGCTGGTGGCTCCACAGATATGTACATATGTGAAAACTCATGGAACCATACATTTATTACTTGTGCAATGCACGAATGTAATACTGTGATTAAAACAAAATTTAGGAAAAGGTGCAATTGTATTCTGGAAGGCTAGGGGACTCTGCGTGGCGGAGAGGACTTTTTAATAAGAAAAATGGCATGATCTGATTGTCACTTCTAAGGTCTAGTTAGAATTTTATGCTACAATAAGAATTCTATTACAAATGATGTTTTGCAGATGTCCTAAAGATGGGACCCCATTAATAACTGCAGGAAAATGAGAATGTAATTTAAAATACTCAGTTATGATTAATGATCAGAAAAAGACAGCTGGCCACTAGCCTGCTACTTGGGAGAATGAACTACTGTAAAAATTTCTATAACAGAAGTTTCTTTCCAACCTTGGCTTTGAGATTCCCCACTTATACCTAGAGAAGCACCCAAATTATTAAAGCATTTCCAGAGAAAAATCAAATTCACACACATACGGGGCATTTGTGTGCTGGAGGAGCTGGAGATGTTGTCACAATCTTCAAATAAATACTGGGGAATTGCTCCCTCCTTTCTCATCCAGCACAATTTGCCTTTAAATCCTTGAGATTTTTGGACTGCATATTGTAAACATAGATCCTGCAATTATAATGTCATTAGAACAAAGGTTATAATTCATGCTTAGAACTAAAGAGCATCAGATGATGATTTAACAGAAAAATGTATAAATCAAGTAGCTAACAAATAATTGAGACAGTTAGAACTACTTGAGCTCACTACCACCAGTGGGAATGTAGGGCTGTTTTCCCAAATGGAACTGGCCTAGAGAGCTTCCAGAAAATTTTCAGATGAGTCATCATGCATTAATCTTACCCTTCTCCTGAAACATTTTATCCAATCATAAATATCAATTCTTACTCTAAACTGAGAGTTCACATGCCTGTTTTCACAGACTGTGGTCAGTCTTTCACATAAAATGATACAATATACAATACAACTTTAAAAAAAATCACCTTCCCTTACTCTCTACTTAAATGTGTACTTGCATATTTCTCAGCCTAGATGGCTTTTCTTCAATAACTTCAAGCCCATCCCATCCAAGCTCCACCTAAACTTCCAAGTCGCAGGTTCTCAAGACTCTTCTAGACAGAGCCCCTCTCCTGAGGCCCAAATCTCCATTTTGCAATCTGAAACTGAGCTTGTGTTCTGTCCACACCCCAAATTTATCTTCACCCCTCGCTCTCAATATCACAAACTCAAAACCTGAGCCAATGCAATGACCAAATCATGTCTCTTCCACCTCCAATAAGTCTCTTCCTTCCATCTCTTTTTACTTATATTCACGGGTCTCCTCCTCTCAGTCTCTTCACTTATCTCTACCTGCCCTTCACGGTCAGAGTTACTGTTTCAAAATACAGATCTTAGCACTTCCTTGCTCACAACCTTCTATGGCTCACCATTTCACATCGAATAAATCTCCAGTTCTGCTGCTTGGTATGTAAGGCTGACTACAAGGAGACTACAGTCTAGTTTTCTAAACTTAACCTTCAAACCATGCTCTCAGCTCTGTACCTTATGTTTTGGTCATATTTTGTGCATTTTCCCCCAAACTCAAAATAACATTATACCTTTGCAGAAACAGTTCCCTTCAGTTTGCGTGCTCCCCTCTCTCAATTTCAATTTCAAGTGAGAGACAGTATAGTTTTGTGATAAGACACGAGACTTTGGCTTCAGACAACCTGGATTCAAATCCCAGGGCCACCACCTTCTTGTTATTAAATCTTAGGCACATTGTTTAACCTTCCTGAGAGTTTCAGTTCCTCAATCTACACAAAGAGGACAGTGACAGTATTTATACTGCAGGGTTGCAGAGAGGACTTAATGAGTTAAAGCACAGAAAGCACTTAACACAGTCCTTAGTATTTATTAAGCGTTTGTATTAGCTATTATTGTCCTTGGCATTATCATTATCTACTTCAAGAAGATTTTCTTGCCCTATCAATTGGAATTAATGCCTTCTTTGTCCTATCCCCTAAAGTATACTGCCCATGGCTCTATTGACAATATTTATCAGAATCTGACAAATATATTAGTAATTACTGACTGCCTTACTTACCTCACAGGGAGGAATAGATTCCATAAATAGTTATTAGCACAAAACCACAACTTAATCACCAGTAGTGTGTATCCAGTGCTTTGCATTTTCCCCTCAGTTATACAATCATTCATTCATGCCTTCCAAATCTATAACCACTGAGACCTGCAACCTGGATGCATGAGTCCTCACTTCACTACTCATTTACAGTGATAGTCACTGAATCTTATAGTCTACCTCCTCAACACATTTTATAACCTAATCCTCTCTGGCCCAATTGGCGTTGCTTTAGTAAATCGTTGTTCACCAAGATTATTGTAATTATTTCTAACTAAAGACTTTTAATCCAAGTGGCCTCCTGAAACAACATTTGTGATCTTCCCTATGAGAACACCTACCACACTGAATTTGCCAGCTTATCCATCTGTGTAACCAACTAAATACCAAACTTCTTGCATGTGGGGATCATGTTTTGTTCTAAGCGGGTAGCTCAGTGCCTGGAACGTAGTAGGCTATCACCACACTGAATTTGCCAGCTTATCCATCTGTGTAACCAACTAAATACCAAACTTCTTGCATGCGGGGATCATGTTTTGTTCTAAGCGGGTAGCTCAGTGCCTGGAATGTAGTAGGCTATCGAAAAGTACATGTTGCAAAATGAGTATATCACTACATTCCATTATATCTCCATTCACTTAAATTGAAACTTTATCCTTACAAAATGCCCCAAATATGGCCTATACTTGTAGGCCACATAAGTATAGCTCTGAGGTTGGGTCAAGGGGCCTAGGAATTCCTCAGGGGGTTTAGGAATTCTGTTTCTGCAGCTTCTGTGGGAGGCATGCAGGCCAGCAAGAAGTAGGGAAGAAGACAGGCCTAGAGACAGGATGGGACAGGAAAAGCAATTAATGTGAGATCATCTCTCTTCTCAAATGCATGATGTCAGACCAGCTTAAAGATGATTGCCAGCTGGTCCTTGTTTCAGGGGCAACACAGTCCATGCATGAAAACCTACCTACCACCTTGATGATATGGTGATGCACCACCCGGAGCCCCTTCAGGAAGGAAGGACTGGTTTCCTAGCTACTGGGGATGCAGCTGGCCCCAGGGGATGCCTTTGGCTAAAGAGAGCGTCATCACCCAGTCATGCCCTTTCCAGGCAACCCTCATCCAGTGACTGGTTCATGCAGATATAAAAGCCCAGCTTCCTCACCCAACTTGGAGCAACTCTGAAGGGCCATCCCAGCTTTAGTATCCTTGGCTGAGACCTCCACTGAGACTCCATCACAGCTCTACCTCTCCCACTATCCCACACCACATCCTTCCCTTCCCTACTGTAGATGTTAATCTCAAGTAAACCTCCTCTAAAGTTAACCCCCAGTAAACCTCCTGCTGGTTAAACTCTGTCTCAGGATCTGCCTCCCAGAGGACCTTACCTGTAATGACCGACAATAATGAAGATGGGTGGAATTTGAACCCAGAGGTGGTCTATGGGCCAAGTTTGGTCCTTAGAATTGTTTTGTGTGGAATTCACAGGGGTTAAGATTGTGAACTAGTTGTTAACATTAAAAAAAAAAAAATTGAAAAAGCTGAAGCTCTGGCAACAGTGGACCAGTGTTTGACATGGCACTGAGAGCTGGAGGCGAGGGGCAGTGTTCCATTTAAATGGTTCTCACAGGCTCCACTGTGCTACAGTCCCTGCCAATATCCTTCATTCATTTCTTTCCCTGCCCAGCCCTGAGGGCATTAACATTGATGGGGCATGACTGATTCCAGGATTCTAGTTTCTCACCTTGAGCCAGTCTACTTCCTTGATCAACCTATGACTTCCCTCAGTAACTTTCACCTCTCACCTGACTTTTCCCACAAAATGTAAGCCTCTTTGTGGGCTGGTTCTTTGTAGGTAATTTTGGTAGCTCTCACCCAGCAGATGCTCTAGGCTGGTGAACATAGCAGTTACTCAAAGCATGTTTGCTAAGTGAATAAAATTTAAATAGAAGACTCCCCTCACGACTTTGTGATAACCATGAGCAGTGTTTACTCTTCTAGAATATTCTGAAAGAGACTCTGTATGACTTTTTGGATGTATGAAGATGTTTTCCTGACTCACAGAAAGCAGCTGGGCTTTCCTTTCCAGAAAGCATAACCAACAGTGTGTTTTCAAGGCTTAAGGATGAATACCAGTTATTGGAGTGGCTAAAAACCCAGAGGCAGTAAGTAGCCCATATCACAGGACTGAAGTTCTCAAGAGCAAATCCCTCGAGAACTTAGCAACGCAGAGCAGGTCTTGTCTGTGCTGCCCATATGCAGGTAAAGGGTTTAAAGAGTTGCTGTCGTTGGGCAGTCAGTCAAAATGCAGGGTCGAGACTATAAAAGGGCAAGTGTTCCCACAGAGGAAAAATTATAAAGTCTTGTTAGATAGAATAATATGTGACTGCTGACATTTCACCTTTTATTATTATAGCAGTGCTTTAAGAAAGAAATGTAGTTAAGGTTGTCAGAATTTCATTTTAATCCCCCTCTTTGAGGCTGTTAAAAATTCACTCATGCTGAAACTTGCCTTTCAGGTTCTCAGCCAGATTTGTGCTTTGTTTTTAATCCCTTGTTCTTTAATGGAATGCAAAATGTAATTCAGGGGAAAGGGTTTTTCAAAGGACCTTTCTCCATACTGCTTGCTATCTCAATTTCCTTTTCCTCGTTAGCTCCATTTTCTGCCAAAAGGTCAGTGGTAACAACAAAAACAACCCAACAGATACACTCGACTGTGCGAGGATTATAGGCTTTTGGCAGTGTTTATAAAAATAGTTTCAGGAATAAGCAACACTCAACAAGTAGGAATCTGTTCAGCAGCACTCACTAAAGGCCATCACAATCTTGGAATGCTAAAAACAGCCATAACAGATGCAGCTGAGCCAACAGGTATTCTTGGAGCACTCACTGAATAAAAGGTAACCAACACAGTTCAAAAATTTCTTCATAGGTGTGACATGGAATTGACAGTCTGGTAGGAAAGAGGAACCAGCGATACTGTCACAAGGCTACATTTGCATAGCAAACACACTGATTTTATTTAGACTGTGTGCTCTTGGCACTCAAAGCTCCCCAGCCCCTTCCTGCAGGCCATCTCCCAGGATGGCAACATGCTAGGGGAAAGGGGAAAGAGCCAATGATTCGTTGGTCAGGTACTATATGCCAAGCAGAATGCTGGGCACTTTATAATCATAAAGGACCACGAAGACAGCAAAAGACATGAGACCCCCTCCCCCATGCCTACTCTCCAGCTGCAACATAAGTTAGGTGTATCCACCTGCACATAAATGACTTTAAAACACTCCCATGCTTGCTTTGCTTATCTGAAACTAAAGCAGCTGTCCAGCTAGACTTATTATGTTGATCAGCATATGAGATATCCCTGTGTATAATATTTACTTTTGTAGATATCCCGCCAGCTCTTTGATAGACGTGTTAGGTCTTGCATGTGCCATCCTTCCCATTACAGCAACCCCAGAACATGGGAAAATGCTATAATTAGCCTTTTATTGTTATAACATTTCTGTGATACTTTGCACCTGAAAACTGACTAATAACCAACTCCACTCTGTACATCTCACAAGAAATCGGATAGGTCAACACTTGTTAGCTCTGTTTTATGGCCCTGGATAGTAAGGTCCAGGGTTCAAAGAAATCAAGGGTTATGCGGTCAGTTCAGGCTTAAGACCAAAACAGCTATTCTGTTTTCAGAAAACAGCCAGCCTCTCAGCCTGATGCCCAGCTACTTCCCTATCCTTTCCCTGTATCTCTCTCTCTCTCTCCACACACACACACATATATATGTATGTATATTTAAACTCTTAGAATTAAGAAAATTATAGTAAGAATATTGGCTCCAATTCTCTATTTTTAGCATGAAGAACTCACAGCCTGGGCTTTTGCCAAGTATTACTGGAATGATTTCAGCAGATCTGAGATAGCCCTGCAGACAATTTCCCTTGGCTGATGGAAAGGCAAAGCTTAATCTCTTCAGGGGCCAGTTCGCCCAGCCTGTGCCTGTAGCAGCAGTGAGACAAGGGGTGTCCCAGGCGCAGCCCAGGTGTGCCGTCCAGCTGGACAGAGGCAGCAGTGGAGAAGTTGGGCAGGTGGGTGGAAAGCTGGTCAGTCTTGGGAAACTTCTCTGGAGGGCAGTAGGGCTGCTCAGGACATGGGTCATGGCCACAAGAAGGTAAGGCCCAGGTGGTTCTGGCTTCTGAGGATGGAATACTTAGCCATTGTCTTAGAAAATGGTGGCAAAATATGGTCAAAGGCATAGAAGAAAAACTATGGAAAAGAAAAAAGCTTTGGAAAAGATCTTATGGAGAGATGTCCCTTCCTCCTTGGAGGCAAGCTGTTTTGTCTACCATTCTTGAATAATGCTGTCATCCCACATTTGTGGCAATAAAAACATTTATCGTCCCACATCATCATTTCATAATACCTATCATACTTATTATTAAATCCGGAGACAGTGATTCCTTGTTAAACTTTGTTTTTAAACTAGCATCTTCATGCTCCATAGTATATGTGCAGCAATGGCTCAAAATATTTCACTTTTAAACTATGGTAAGTGCTGTTGATAAGATTTCTGTGGTACCGAAAAAGACAATTGTCACAACTTAGAACATATTTATGAACTGGGTATCCCCTTCCATTCTAATATTTCTACTATTCTGTGTACTCCTTCTGTGGTACCGAAAAAGACAATTGTCACAACTTAGAACATATTTATGAACTGGGTATCCCTTTCCATTCTAATATTTCTACTATTCTGTGTACTCCTCTTTTTTTTGTTTTTTCCTTTTTGTCTTTTTTTGTGACCGGCAACGGGATCGCAACCCTCGGTGTTGTGCCCGCACCTCGCTCAGCCAGTGAGCAGCCGGTCTGTATGTGGGATCCGAACCCTCGGCGGGAGCACCGCCGCGCTTCCCAAGCAGCGCACTGTAGCAGTGTGCCACCGGGCCGGCCCCCTGTGTACTCCTCTTTAAGCTGATTGGATTAGCTGGTCCCGCTCCAATTTTCAAAACCAAATACTTCTTCCATGTGTACTCTCATTTCTCTAAATACATCATCATCATCATCTCATCATCATCATCATCATCATCCACATTGCTCAACTACTTTCTATGTGCTAGGCATGGTCCCGAGAATTCTACATGCTGATTTACTCTTCATAGTAGTAATGGGAATTATTTTGATCCCTGTTTTAGAGATGTGGATACTGGGACCCAGAGAGGTCAATCATAAGCCATGTTGGAATTGGCACACATGCAGTCTGCCCCGAAGTCACGCTTGTTACTGCTGTGCTGCACTGCCCCTCAT
>NW_007730586.1:47096-64429 GCF_000696425.1 Galeopterus variegatus
AACTGCTTGTGAAAGACAAATATGCTTGCATGAGAATCAGCATTTTTAGAGCTAAAGAAGGAAAGGACCTTGACTTGCTGCTAAACCTTGGCACACTCTGGTGGTTTGACTGATGGGGGTTTCCCTACTTGCAGATGGAAATGTTCCTAATCCTACTGTCATCCCACAGCAGCACAGAACTTTGGATATGAATGATACACCCCTCTACTTTGGACCACATTTCACTCGAGAGCCTTCTGGAAGAATGGTCTGTCTGCTCTTAAGCAGTTTCAGAGAAGACAATTTTATAACCTGCCCAGAAAAAATTTCTGCCTCAAAATTTTCAAGAAGGGACTTTCTCTTAGGGAAGTAGGTAACAGCATCACACAGTGAAACACCATCACATCATCAAATAGCACCACAGCATTCAGCAAGGCACCTCCAGACTTAAAGGTCACATACTGCACTTTTAATGTGTTTCTGTGGATCAGTAACAGTAAAAGAAACTCAACTCTTTCAGAAGCCTTTAGTGATTGATATCACTCGTTACTTAATTCCTAAGTGCCCCGCCCTCCTGCCTCCCCAGGTAGGGAAACCTCAGCTTACTGAACACTGTAAACCTGTTCTTCGGTAGTTCCAAGTGGGTGTTTAGACTTTCAACCAGTATATGGGCTCCCTGGGAGAGAGCAGAAAGAAGCTGGAGCTTTCTGGAAATTCGTTATTGGTATAGATGCCCCATGTTTCATGCCCCACGAAGTTTGTCACACAGCTGGCTTCCAGGAAGAGATTCACTAACCATCAGTGAGAAAGCTATTTACTTAAAAAACTTACTTTAGGATATCCACATGCAAAAGAATGAAGTTGGAACCCTTCCTCACAACATACAGAAAAGCAATAACTGAAAATAGATTATAGACCTACATATAAGAGGTAAAACTATAAAACTTTTAGAATGAAATATAGGAGAAAAATTTCATGACCTTAGGTTATGAAAAGCCATTTTAGATATGACACTAAAAGCACAATTAACAAAAATAAATTTGGTTTTGTCAAAATTAAAAACTTTCGTGCTTCAGTGGAGACCTTCAAGAAAGTGAGAGGACAACCCACAGGACAGAAGAATATGTTTGCAAATCAATATAAGAAACTTGTATTTACAACTCAATAATGACAATGCAAATAGCTCAATTGGAAAACAGGCATAGAATCTAAATAAACATCTCTCTAAAGATGATACACAAATGAACAATAAGCACATAAAAAGATGTTCCACACCATTAGCCATGAGAGAAATGCAAATGAAAACCACAGCTAGATACCACTTCACACCCACTAAGATGGCTGTCATCAAAAAGACAGATAAAGACAAGTGTTGACAAGGACGTGGGGAAATTGGATCCCTCATATGCTGCTGATGGGAATGTAAATGGTGCAGCTGCTTTGGAAAACAGTCTGGCAGTTCCTTAAAAGTTAAGCATAAGATTACTATATGACCCAGCAATTTTACTCCTAAATGTATACCCAAGGGAAATGAAAATATATATCCACACAAAAACTTGTACACAAATGTATGTAGCAGCATTATTCCCAATAGCCAAAAGGTAAAACAACCCAAATATAGACCAACTGGTGAATGGGTAAACAAAATGTGGAAGTATATGATCTCATTTAAATAAAATGTTCAGAATAGGCAAATCTGGAGAGACAGAAAATAGATTAGTGGCTGCATAGGGCTGGGGGGGGTGGGGGAAATGAGGATTGCTTGCTAGTGGATTGCTTTTTGGGGTGATGAAAATGTAAAATTGATTGTGGTGATGATGGGACAACTCTGAATATACAAAAATCCTTAAATTTTACAGCTTAAATGAGCAGATAGTATGATAAATGCGAATTTTATCTCTGTAAAGTTTTTGTATTTTTTAAAAAAAATCCTCACTATAGACCGTGGTTCTCAGACACAGCTGCCCCTTAAAATCATCTGGGGAACTTCTACAATTCCAATGTTGGGGGCCACACCCTAGACAAGTTACATCAGAATCTCTGTGGGCAGGACCCAGACATCAGAATTCATTTCTTTGCCCACGTGATTCCAATGTCCAGCCAAGGGTGAAAACACTGGGTTTCCTTTTGAGGGGTAAAATATCACAGTACTTGGTTCACTCCACGGGGGTTTCTGCCAGGTGTCCCATTAGATGACATCTGTGAAGTGAGCTGTCATCTCAGACCCTTGCCAGGAGTTTTCACTATGAGGCTAATTGGCACTTCTTAGGGTCACTCTATAGGAGAAACCAAAACATGTGAGAGGCACTGAATTCCTCCTCTCCTGGGGTCACGGAGGAGGGACACACCACTGGGTGGACACTCTGAACTGGAAGCTCAAAATTTCCTCTTTTCACAGATAAACTGTGTGTTCAGACTTCTATGGCTTCTTTGGAATCTTTGTAAAGCTGTGTTCAAAAAGGTGTTTGAAATAAAATGCACAGAACCAAAACATTTACCTAATATCTTGAGGAGTTTCTCTTTGGTTCTTTTTATCTAAAACCTCACAGTTTCACAGCTATAAATTTACTGCTAGAAAAATTCAATATATTGAATACAAGGAACGAATACATGGGAATTGTGACTACTACTTTGTTGGTTACCAATAGCAGATATAAAACATTGCTGAATGACCAATTTCATTCTCTTTTTAAATTTACCAGTCCGGGGCCGGCCCCGTGGCACATTTGGGAGAGTGTGGCGCTGGGAGCGCAGCGACGCTCCCGCCGTGGGTTCGGATCCCATATAGGAATGGCTGGTGCGCTCGCTGGCTGAGCAATGTGTGGGCGACACCACACCAAGGGTTGCAATCCCCTTACCGGTCAGGAAAAAGACAAAAAAATAAAAAAATAATTAAAAATAAATAAATTTACCAGTCCTTTCTTTACTATTCTTAAGCACAATTGTAAATCAAAACACCAGTTTATGCAATTTAAAAGATTAAAAACAATATGCTTCCCAATCTGGAAGTCAGGAGCTAGGACAACAACTAGAACTCAACATACAGGTGGTCACAAATTCAGTTTTATGAAGGAAAAGACTAAATATTTAAAAACACTCAGATATTGCAATATAATTGAAAGTCAGCTACAATCAATTTTTAAGTAAGTGGAATAAAACTTTATACAAAATACAGCAGCATTTTGGAAGATTATAAACACTGGGTTTGCAAAAAAAATGAAAAGTTTGAGGATTCGTTTGAAATAGACCCCAGAGTGGCCCATCAAAGCAATGTATTGCCATTGATGTGATACGTACTTGGCCATATAGTTGCTTAGAGATTTGTTCCAAGTTTCTGAAACCAGACTCATAACATAAAACCCCATCAGCCATCAACAGGTATATAGAAACACCTTCCTCTATGTCTTTTCCTCTTTTGCATGCAAAATTGTATTAGGCAAGAAAGCATATGTTCCTTGCTTGACAGAGTAATTTCTGTAAGTGTCAACATACACAGTCAAGCTGGCCCCTGCACGAATGCACATTTTAGCACCTCTAGCAAGTCCCTTTTTCTACAGAATTTACCTCTTAAGGTCCTGGGTGGCCATTCTGTTCTCAAAGAGGAAGAGACACTCATCCCGTGAGAACAAACCAGCTACTGATGGAAACAGCCCACATTACAGATAGAGAGAAATCTCTCCAATGGTGGCATCAGACCAAAGAATAATTCCCCTCTGTAGTCATTAAGCTGTTATTGTAGCTTCTCCAGAAAAATTAAAATGTACAACAAAGTGATAATTCAAAGTCCAAACTGTCCTCTATATTGTACTCTAACCACTATGTAGAAATGGAGAGAATGATATTGAGTGGAGAGACTGAAATACTTGGTGGTAGACACAATAATTAACTCATTTAACTGTCCTCTATATTGTACTCTAACCACTATGTAGAAATGGAGAGAATGATATTGAGTGGAAAGACTGAAATACTTGGTGGTAGACACAATAATTAACTCATTTAAAAAAAAAAAAGGATTAAAGTGGGCAAAGAAGCATAGAAGAAGGAAAGTGTAGGCAATTGAAAACTCAGACCATTGAAAATGACCCCAAAAATCCATATATTTAATTTTGTCAATATTATGATTTCCTCAGTCTACCTGAAAGATACAATGGTGGTCAAAGTGACCAATTTGAGGTTACGACTCCCTTTTTTCAACTGGTAGACACACTGGACAGAAATGTATTACCAGAAGGCAAGACCAGCTTAGCCCAGAGCAAAGTGAAAATGCAGAGCCCATGTTCAGATATTATAAAGAATTTTAAGGTAGTGATAGCTAAGCATTAAACCGAGCACAGAGCTTCTCGGGGCCTGGGGCCCTGTGTGACTGCAGAGACTGCAGCCCATGAAGCTGGCTTTGTCAAAAGGTAAGAAATAAGGGAGGCAAGGGTCTGTGCAATTCACTCACGAATCTGTTGTCTTCTAGCTAGTTTAGCTTTTCTTGGCAGAATGCACACATTTACAGACTCTTCTGCATGGCAAGAAGCTTAGGAATGACCGCATGTCACTTTCTCCTTTATAGAAACCAACACCAAGAGAAATGAAATGACTCGTCTAAGGTCATGAGTTGAATGACAGAGCCATAACTAAATCCCAGGTATCCTGGCCCTTACACAGACATTCTTTCTCCCTATGATGATGCTGGTCTCCAGCTTGAAAGTAAACACTCAGGAAATAGTAACTATAAAAAGAGAGAGGTGGGTGGGAAGGCAGAACATTAACTCATCAGAACTTCTTTTTCAACTCTTCTGCTCAAAGAATAAAATGCACTTTTAAAATCAGTTTTCAAATTTCTTTTCTGAGTCAACCCTTCCAAGTCCTAGGGTGAAAACACCAGATGATATCTTCAAACACTGAAGCAAATTGCCTTTCGCTGAGAGCTCTCAGAGTTAACGATCATAGGCCAAAGTGGTTATTAGCGGACAGTTATGAGACAACGTGTCAGTAAACTAATCAGTGTTCCTGTACAAATATTTAAAATAATTCCAAGATAATTTGGACTTCAACACTGACCTAGCCAAACACATTTGTAATCTGAACCCAAGGTTCTAATAAGTTACTGGCTTTTGGATGTCCTTCAGTACGAGGGACATTTTTAGAAAGATTAACACTTGAGTGGAAACAAAGACTGATATTTTCAGTGTAAACATGAGACCTGGACTTTTAAAACACAGAACAAAACGCATTTAACTTCTTCACTCAGGTATGTGTAAAAATTTAGCACATCAGAATATTTGCTGCAAGGATACATTCATTGAAAGATGCTGTACAAATAAAAATGAAACTTTAAAAGCTTATGAAAAACACTCAGGCAGATGATGAAAGAGTTCAAGGCGGGCTGGCAATAAATCAGCATGATGCGAGGAAAGAAACACCATGCGAGGAGACACGAGGCAGGTGCCAAGCCCCTTCAAACAAGGCACAGCGCCCCTAGCTTTAGGGCTAGACAGATCCCCAGTTCAAATCCTAGGCCCATATGTATTTCATTTTCATAAGCATTGGCTAATTCATCCCTTAAATGGGGTTGATACTAAAGCCGAATGGCTGTATCAGATGCTTTCTAGATGTCTCTATAAACTCTGAAATCTATGATTCATACACCTTTAATTTTACCTTATTGAGTTGCCTTCCGCCCCCGCCCCCAAATTTTCACTGGCAGGTAGTTGAATTAAGTCCAGCGCTTTTCACAACTTTATGCTCTGTAGGTAGCAATAAAGAAAAACAAATATTCTCTGGCTCGGATAAATTTTGGCATAATGACAGGTCTGGTGTTTGGAATATGAAGTCTGGGTGAACATTGTGCAGAGACATGAATAACACAAAGTGTCTGAGCCTACAGCACTTACATCTCATTAACCGCCAATTACCGTATTCATAATTTAACACAAAAAGGAAAAACACAAACGGGCTTTTAAAAAGTACGTCCCTTCTATACAGACTTCAGCTTACACCTGGCCTCCAAAGGCAGGATTAATGCCATAGGTTGAGAAAGGGAGTAGTTAGATTGAGCAATAAAAACACTTTTGATAACATGTGAGGCTATAAAAATGGCTCGGATGAAGCTATTAGCCAAAGATAAATAATACCCTGCAGGAGGAAAAGAAACAGCTTTTTCTGGATCCTAAGGTATGTTTTGAAAGACCTTGCTTTCACAGAAAATGTAACACATCCATTTAAAGAGATATTTTTGAAATTCATGATTTCATTACATTTGGCATCCAAAATCTTGTCTCTCTTCTGGCAAGACCATGCCTGAAAGTTTTGTGAAGACACAGAAAGAAAAATCGTCCTTAGTTATTTTATTTTATTTCATTATTAATCTTACTATTTATCACTGTCTCTATCATTATGTTTTCTTACTGTTATTACCACTACTGCTAGTGATGCGGTTACTACTACTCCTTCCACATCTAACAACAGCTCTGCCTAGCCTCCTAACAGGATATCGTCTTAAGTTTAGTGTACTTACCACATACCTAAATCCTAGTGAATAACATTTTATTACTCAGCCCCCTTGCATCCCAGGCTGGCCCTCTCCAGTGAGTCAGTGTGGCCCTGGGACCATCTGCTTCAGTAACACTTGGAGCTTATTAGAAATGCAAATTCCTGGGCCCCACGTCAGACCTACAGAACCAGAAGCTCTGGGATAAGGGGGCCAGGAATATGTGTTTTAAAAAGCTCACCCAAAAATTCTGATGCTGAAATTTGAGATTCTCTGCTCAAAAGAGGAAATGACACAGGTGCTTGAGAGGAGAGGAAGGAAGGATGGGAGTGAATTGGGGATGAACACCTGAGCCACCACCTGCAGGCTTTACCTTTTCTGTTTCAGGGCAGGCTGCCAAAGCCAAGAGAAGAAAGCAAAGTCTGAGGCAGGTTTTCAGGAAAAAGAGCTCCTTCCCACCCTAGGATGTGGTTATGGAGGCTCCTGCCCTTAGCTTCAGGCCACCATGAAGAGAGGCAACACCAGAACTTTGGCCCCACCCCACCCTTTGTTTCTTTTGCTGCTGAATATTGAAAAGTATAAGACTCCTTACTTTTCATCAATGCAGGCATGTCAGATCAAATTAGCTAGTTTCTATATTAGTATTTTTTAAGATGTGAGGTCTATGCATTTCAAGGTATCATTAATCCCCAGACCCACCAAATCAAAATCTCTGGGGGTCGCAGCAAGTTCTCAGATGACTCCTATGCACTGTCAAATTTGGAAACTGCTGTTCAACTTTTTTGGCATAACCTACACTTAGTTTGGGATGAGGTTTCAAAAATATCTTCCAATCCTTCGTTTTTCTTTTTCTTTTTCTTTTTTGTAGTAACATGTATATACCCAGTGGAATGAAAATCTTCATGTCAAAGGGATACCTGCCCTCTCATGTTCATTGCAGCTCTATTTACAATAGCCAAGAGTTGGAACCAACCTAAATGTCCATTGTCGGACAACTGGATAAGGAAAATGTGGTATATATACACAATGGAGTACGACTCTGCCATAAAAGAGAATGAAATACTGCTATTTGCAGCAATATGGATAAGCTTGGAGAAAACTATGTTAAGTGAAATAAGCCAGGCACAGAGAGAGAAATACCACGACTTCACTCATAAGTGGGGGATAAAAAATGAATGAATGAATAAATAAATAAAAGATACAACAATCACAGTAATACATGGAAAGCTCAAAAGGAGAGAACAGAACTGAGGTTACCAGAGGTGGGAAAGGGGAAGTGAGGGTGGGGTGGGGGGGTAAGAGAGTAAAGGTAAAGGACCATGAAAAATGATTACATTGTATAATGTTGAGCATATGAATTCTCCTGATTCAAGCACCACATATTGCACACAGGTAATGATATTCAACTCTGCCCCACGGATATGTACAATCAACTAAGTTACAAAAAAAGAGAAGTGTCCTCAATTATGAAAGTAGAAAATGGAAAAAAAGAAGCCACAAAGAAGAAAATAAAAATCACTTGTATTCCTATCACTTATTTTGAAATATAATAATATAAAATAACATGTATCAATTAAATAAAATTAGGATATAAAATGACTACATAATAGTCCATTAAAAGATACTACAATTTAATCATGTATTATTAAACATCTAGAAGCTGTTATCCGGGTTTTCAATTTTATAAATAATACTAACAATAACTTTGTACAATTTGTGCAAAAATCTTTGTACCCATATATGATGGCCAAATGACCTTTAAGGTCAACTCTTAGAACTGGAATTGCTGGATGAAAAATTAATGCCTTCTTTTGAAATATTTGACACACATAGCCAAACTGCCCCCAGAAAGAGAATACCAGGTTAGAACTATACCAGGTTGTAAATTGGTAAAGCCATGTTGGAGACAACTTGACAATATAGATAGGAAAACTAACAACCTAGGGTGATCTTGTTTAAGGAAATATTCATAGGAGTAAAAAGTTGGAAACAGTCTAAATATCCATTAATCCAAAATAAATAGATAAATGTCACATGACAGTTAAAACATATAAACTAGATTTATATGTATCTACATAGATCTGTCTGCAAAACATAACGGCACAATGTTGAATAAAAAACTTGGTAAAAGCATACATAGAGAATGGAATCACTTATGTAAAATTAAAAAATGTAAAACAAAAATATATTGTTGTGAGGGGTTCACATATATAGGGAATGTGCAAAACCATGTACAAAAAGGATACACTGACTTCGCATAGTAGTTAATCTCTGGAAAAGAAGACTGAGGGAGAGCTGTCGGAGTTTTAGCTAAATCCATCATTATTTTATTAACAAACAGTTCTGAAGCAAGCAAGTAAAATATTAACATTTGTTTAATCTAGGACACAGTTCTCAAAAGTATCTGAACCTCCGGAGGCTCCAAGGCTCTTGTAGGATGTTCGTGAGATCAAAATAATTTTCATAATAATACTAAGACATTATTTGTCATTTTCACTGTGTTGACACTCTCAGTGCTGGTAAAAAGCAATAATGAGTAANGTAAAGGACCATGAAAAATGATTACATTGTATAATGTTGAGCATATGAATTCTCCTGATTCAAGCACCACATATTGCACACAGGTAATGATATTCAACTCTGCCCCACGGATATGTACAATCAACTAAGTTACAAAAAAAGAGAAGTGTCCTCAATTATGAAAGTAGAAAATGGAAAAAAAGAAGCCACAAAGAAGAAAATAAAAATCACTTGTATTCCTATCACTTATTTTGAAATATAATAATATAAAATAACATGTATCAATTAAATAAAATTAGGATATAAAATGACTACATAATAGTCCATTAAAAGATACTACAATTTAATCATGTATTATTAAACATCTAGAAGCTGTTATCCGGGTTTTCAATTTTATAAATAATACTAACAATAACTTTGTACAATTTGTGCAAAAATCTTTGTACCCATATATGATGGCCAAATGACCTTTAAGGTCAACTCTTAGAACTGGAATTGCTGGATGAAAAATTAATGCCTTCTTTTGAAATATTTGACACACATAGCCAAACTGCCCCCAGAAAGAGAATACCAGGTTAGAACTATACCAGGTTGTAAATTGGTAAAGCCATGTTGGAGACAACTTGACAATATAGATAGGAAAACTAACAACCTAGGGTGATCTTGTTTAAGGAAATATTCATAGGAGTAAAAAGTTGGAAACAGTCTAAATATCCATTAATCCAAAATAAATAGATAAATGTCACATGACAGTTAAAACATATAAACTAGATTTATATGTATCTACATAGATCTGTCTGCAAAACATAACTAAGGAAATATTCATAGGAGTAAAAAGTTGGAAACAGTCTAAATATCCATTAATCCAAAATAGATAAATGTCACATAACAGTTAAAACATATAAACTAGATTTATATGTATCTACATAGATCTGTCTGCAAAACATAACGGCACAATGTTGAATAAAAAACTTGGTAAAAGCATACATAGAGAATGGAATCACTTATGTAAAATTAAAAAATGTAAAACAAAAATATATTGTTGTGAGGGGTTCACATATATAGGGAATGTACAAAACCATGTACAAAAAGGATACACTGACTTCGCATAGTAGTTAATCTCTGGAAAAGAAGACTGAGGGAGAGCTGTCGGAGTTTTAGCTAAATCCATCATTATTTTATTAACAAACAGTTCTGAAGCAAGCAAGTAAAATATTAACATTTGTTTAATCTAGGACACAGTTCTCAAAAGTATCTGAACCTCCGGAGGCTCCAAGGCTCTTGTAGGATGTTCGTGAGATCAAAATAATTTTCATAATAATACTAAGACATTATTTGTCATTTTCACTGTGTTGACACTCTCAGTGCTGGTAAAAAGCAATAATGAGTAAGTCTGTGGCACGAATCAAGGCCACCAGCACACACAGTCACTATATTCTTCACACCACATGCTTGCAGTAAAACAAAGCAAAACAAGATAAGCCAGTTCACTTAAGCCAGGCACAGAAAGAGAAATACTGCATGTCACTTATATGTGGGAACTAATAAAAAAAGAAAAAAAAAAGAAAAAGACACAATAATCCCAATAACATGTTGAACTTCTCAAGAGAAGAGAACAGAACTGTGGCCGCCAGGAGTGGGGAAGGGGGTGGGGAGGGGAAGGGAGAAATTGGTAAAGGTCCATGAAAATTGATTATATTGTATAATGATAAATATACAAATTATCCTGATTTGAACATCAAAAAAATAAATAAACATATGAAAAAAAGAAGAAGAATGCTTGATGAAACAGTAAGAATTATTTCAACTAAATCTCAACCCTTAAGCAATGGTGTTTTTGCTTTTTGGGTTTTTTTTTTGTTTTTAAAAAATATTCAGGGTGACAAAATGGCCAGTATGGCAAGTATGCATGTTGTGGATTGAAGTATGATGGTGATTTTGAAGGAAAGTGCTTGTGTGATTGTTTGAATTGTGAGCTGAACTACCTGCTTTTTTCATAGAACATTATTTTTTCTTGAAAGAGCCACTGAGAAACAAACCATGGTTATTCTGACTTGGGTGTTCGGCTGACTTTTTCTTAAAAGTGAATGAAGAGTCTGTCACTTCAACAAAAACACCTGACAGTAATTGTTACTGATGAAAACATTCAAGCTTTCAAATGAAAATTAGAATTTTGGAAAACTTTTATCCACGACTGTGAGCTTGACAGATTCCCAATAGTTAAAGGCATTTCTGAGCTAGCAAGAGATGTAATAAATAGAATCTTGACTATTGTCTAATGAAATGTGTCCCCATCTGGAAGACCTGCATAACTCAATGAACCAATATGTTCCAATCAATACATGATGTTACAAAATCATACATGGGTTAAAGAGCCACTGAACATGTAAAAAAATGAATGGATTTTAATGTAACAGAGTATAAAAAGCTCAGTGATATGGCTTCAGTTTCCGCATTGAAACTACCCATTAAGAAACTACCACCTGTTGAGTTTTGGTGTAGTATCAAAGCAGAATTTTTAGTTATTAGAAAAGGCTAATAAAATACTCTTCCCTTTTCCAGCTACATAATTGTTTGAGGATTGATTTTCTTCATATACTTCAACATAAAATCATGTCATAATAGATTGAACGTAGAAGCAGATATGAGAATCTACTTGACTTCTATTAAGACAGACATTAAAGAGATTTGTAAAAACTTGATACAATGCCATTCTTCTCAATAATTTCTTTTCTTTTCTTTTTTTTTGCTTTGGGAAATGTAGTTATTGTCATAAAAATGTTATTTATGGTAACATGTAAAGAGTCTATTATTGCTATTCTATATGAATTAACAGATATGTTAAGTGTTTCTCTTTTAATTTCTAATGTAATAAATATTAGAAACATTAATAAAATTTCTTTGGAGTTCTCAAAATTTTTAAATGGGACTAAATAATTTAGACTGCTGATCCAGCTACAGAGGCAGTGGATAGACAGATCTTCTTATATTATTTTTTACACTTTATGCATATAACAAAAGAATAAAATGAATGAAAAAGCCTACCAGCAGCATATAATGATATGCATGTGTCTATATACTTACCAAACCTAAGAATTATTACTGAAAAAAAACAAATACCTTGTGAATCTGAGAGTTAGAAAATGTTATGTCATGATTTTAATTTGCTTCTCTTTTATTATGTGAGTTTGAACAATCTTATATGTTTACTGGTGATTTTAATATTTTTTGGTGGGTTGTTCTCTTTTTATTCATTTATTTACTCATTAATTCAACATATATTTGTTGAGCATCTTGTATATTCATACTTGCTTCTAGGTATATCTGGAATACTGCAGTGAATAAGTCATAGAAGGTCTATTGCAGGAGTTAGCACACTTAATTTTTTTGTAAATAAAGTTTTATTGGAACACAATCATGCTTATTTGTTAACATATTGTCTATGGCTGCTTTCGAATTACAAGAACAGAGGTGAGTACTTGCAACAGAGAGTGTGACACCTGCAAAATCAAAAGTATTTACTCTGTTTTTTGCAGAAAAAGTTTGCTGGCTCTTGGTCTACTGGATTCTATGTGAATGATTGTTTTCCTGCATATTTGTAATACTGCTCTATGTATTAAATAGATTTTATCTTGCAGATGTTTTCCCATCACATTTATAGCCTTTTAATTTTGTTTATAGTTTTTTATTCATTGTATAGAGTTTTACATTTTATGTAGCAACTTGATCAAATCTTTTCCTTTAACATAATTGTTCTTACCCTTTTGGGAGCATCGGTCATTTCAACAATTTATTGACTATTTTGCTTTTTATTTTCTTCCACATGAATTTTAAAATTATTTTGTCACATTACTGATAGAATCCCCCATTTATTCTGATTTCAGATGTATGAAATTGTTACAATCTATTAAATTGTTGGTTTACTTTGGAGAGAATTTATATTTCTAAAATACTGACTTTTCTTGTCAATGAGCATAAAACATTTCCCTGTCAAATCTCATCTTCTCCCAAATTATTGTATAATTTTTTTCAATGTCTTATAAATTTCTTTTTATGTTTATTCCTAGTTATTTTCTATTTTAGAGTTGCTAATGTGATATGTCAGTTGTATTTCTGTTTATTTTCTATTGATTAGGGCTAATCAGCATACTTTAATTTTGTAAGTAGATGTCATATCAAACTCTTGTTAGTCTTAATAGCTTTTTTCAGTTGATTCTCTTTAAGTTTTCAATACAAATGAATGAAGATCTGTTTGACTTCCGCTCTCTAATTACTTTACCTAATTTTTTTCCTTGTCATTAAATTTGCTAGACTTTTGAGAAAAACAATCATTAATTTTATATTCTTTTTCTTATTTCTCATTTTGAAATACATATCAAATTTTGCAACTAGGTGGATATTTATTCTTTATTTCAAATAATTAATATTTATCATTTTAAGTAATTATCCTATGTTTATTTCATTGAGTTTTCATCAGCAATGCAGGTTAAGGTGACTACTTTTTGGGCATCTATAGAGATGATAAAAATTTTCATTTAACCTATTGATAAGATGAATTATAATAACAGATTTATGTAATAATACAATTTCTTGTGTTTTTAAGAACCAACTCTTTTGGTCATGGTCTGTTATCATTAATGTTTGATTGAATTTGTTGGAATTCTACCCGGGATTTTTTAACCTATGAGGTTGATTTATTGGGTTTTGGTGTCATCTTTGCAAGGACTTCTGTAGTGTAAAAGAAAAAGAGATTGGAATGGTCACATCTTTTTTCTATCCATAGAATAGTTTACAACTGTTAAAATTATAGAACTGCCATATGATCCAGCAATACCACTGCTGGGTATATACCTGAAGGAATGGAAATCATGTCAAAGGGATACCTGCACTCCCATGTTTATTGCAGCTCTATTTACAATAACCAAGAGCTGGAACCAACCTAAATGTCCATTGATGGATGACTGGATAAGGAAAATGTAGTATATTTACACAATGGAATACTACTCTACCATAAAAAAGAATGAAATTCTACTATTTTCAGCAACATGGATGAACTTAGAGAAAATTATCTAAGTGAAAAAAGACAGATACAGAAAGAAAAATACCAATTGTCCTCCCTCATAAGTAGAAGCTAAAAACATAGGCAAATAAATAGAAAAAGAAGGAAAGAAAGATACTTCATTGAACTTTCAAAAGGAGAGAACAGAACTGAAGCCAACAGAGATGGGAAAGGGGGCGGAAAGGGGAGGATTAGTGAGAAATTGGTCAAGTGCCACAAAAAATGATTACACTGTGTAATGTTGAATATACTAACTATCCTGATTTGAGCATCACATATTACACACAGGTATTGATATGCAATGCTGTACCCTGCAGATATGTACAATCAATTATGTTTCAGTAAAAAAAAAAAATGATTATTGACTTATACAAATATAAATCACAAAAGGTGTATAAAATTACAAAAATGAGATAATGTATAAATTTATCCCACTAAATAATTAAGAGAGATATCACCATCATGCAGTTAAGAAAAACAGCCGCAATAACATCAACAACAACTAGAGTCAGACTTAGATTTTAACTTATTGGTAAATGGGGACAACAATGACATACCCCTTTGCAGATAAAGGTATGAGATTCTCATGCAAACATTGAACTAATTAAGTTAGCACTTCTCCTGGGACTATGGGAATAGCCGCTGGACTAAGACCAACTATGGAGCATAATCCATGTCATTAACACCTCCGAAGAAAGAGAACTTCTGGAGCATGGCCATGTTAGATAAACTGAGTTCAGAGAAAATTAACTTTGGCAGTGGATCTCGAGCACTGTCCATGAGAAGAAAACAGAGTCCAAGAGCTATAAGCAACCAGTTATGAAAAATGTGTCCTCTTTTGGTGGCATAAAGATTTCCCCAGACTTCACCATACTGTGGAGAAAAGTCCCCAAAGACTACAACCCTTTTCTGACTCCATGCACACCATCAATTTCTGCTTATGAATTCAATAGTCTGTGCTAATCCTGGGAAAGGTTGTGGGTGGTTTCTTGATCCACACATTGCACCCTGTTTTTCTGCTAGGAAACATCACCTCTGTTTTCATGCAAGATTCACTCCCACATATATCTCCAAAGGATGTCTATGCAGTACCAGACCCACCAGCTGAAACTGCACTTCTCTATGACTGAAAATGCTATTGAGTTAGTTGTGGCATTTTTAGAAGGATAATTTCAAATACATAAAAATTCACAAAATAATGAAATAATTAGCTAATTTCAGTACTTTGAACATTAGAAACAATTCACATACAACATACTTCACTGTTCATAGCAACCTGTCCATGTGAATCGACCCTCTGGCGTATGCTATACGAAGTTATTACGACCATCAATTTCTGCTTATGAATTCAATAGTCTGTGCTAATCCTGGGAAAGGTTGTGGGTAGTTTCTTGATCCACACATTGCACCCTGTTTTTCTGCTAGGAAACATCACCTCTGTTTTCATGCAAGATTCACTCCCACATATATCTCCAAAGGATGTCTATGCAGTACCAGACCCACCAGCTGAAACTGCACTTCTCTATGACTGAAAATGCTATTGAGTTAGTTGTGGCATTTTTAGAAGGATAATTTCAAATACATAAAAATTCACAAAATAATGAAATAATTAGCTAATTTCAGTACTTTGAACATTAGAAACAATTCACATACAACATACTTCACTGTTCATAGCAACCTGTCCATGTGAATCGACCCTCTGGCTGGGTAGCTGAGAACTGTCGGGCTGGATAATTCCAATGGCATTTCCATTCTGTGACTCTACAGGCCATTTCATCTAGTTGTAACTTTCTAAAATGGTATAGGAGGGTTTCTTAGAGGAGTTATTATTTGGCCATCATTTACTTTTCCCTAGGATTACTCTTTGTCTATTAGCCAAAAATATCAAAGGGTTCGGGAAGAATTCTCATTCTCATTTTTGGTGAAATTTGCTAGTGACGAACATCTATTCTATTCTTGGCTCTCATAAGGGAATTCATGGATAATAATATGTTGAAAATATTTGACTCATAAGCAAATTATTTATATCAGTAAGGTCCATCTTTAAAATTATACCTTTTTATATTGTTAAAAAATATGCCATCTTTTAAAAAAGTACAGATAGAAAGTATTAAAGGGAGAAAAATGAATACAGTAAGTATTATTCTGTTAGAATGAACTGTATGGATTTGCTAATATCATTTTTGATGAATGATAGATATATTTTGACCTATGGGAAGAAACAGTCACCCATCTGCAGTTTTATCTAGCATGTCTCAACCATTTAAGGTCTGTCAGCCTATTTCTCTTTTAGGTGAACAGAAATGACTTTAAAATTATACCTTTTTATATTGTTAAAAAATATGCCATCTTTTAAAAAAGTACAGATAGAAAGAAGTATTAAAGGGAGAAAAATGAATATAGTAAGTATTATTCTGTTAGAATGAACTGTATGGATTTGCTAATATCATTTTTGATGAATGATAGATATATTTTGACCTATGGGACAGAAACAGTCACCCATCTGCAATTTTATCTAGCATGTCTCAACCATTTAAGGTCTGTCAGCCTATTTCTCTTTTAGGTGAGCAGAAATGTATCCATCAATTTACCAATGACAGGAAAGTCACACTGAAATAAACTTGGTCTTATTTTTCACNATCCATCAATTTACCAATGACAGGAAAGTCACACTGAAATAAACTTGGTCTTATTTTTCACTCAATTATTCAGACATAACACTTCTGAGAATGGAATGACATTTGTTTTATGATTTGTTGTCATTTGGCTTCTCTTCCTGCATCAGACTGAATGAAACAATATTGTACCATTCTGTTGTTATGATCACACCAAATTTCAACATATGCTTAGTATTTGGCTCTAAGTGCCACTGTGTCACCAGGTTCACACTCGGATCCATACTCAAGTGCATGTGTGAGCACGTGCGTGAGCATGTGTGTGAGCTTGTGTGCAATCACATTTGGACATTTGTTTCCTGCTAACAGAAACCCAAGCATATGTTTGAGACCAAGATTCCCTTTCTTTTTGACACATTTTCTGTGATTAGATGCATTAAGAAATACAACAGCATTAAGAATTAGAAGGGGTATCTGTAAACATCAACTGTGGTTATGGCAAAGAGCTTTACATCAATTAAAACGCATCTGCTGGAGCCATAATCCAACTGACAAGTCACATTCTCATTTACTTTATAGCACAGTTTAAATCATTATGGAAGAAAAAAATCTTATCCATAAAAAAATAAAAATGGTGAAACAACACAGGGCTTATTTGAACATTAAACTATCCTCTATAAAA
>NW_007730586.1:66196-66804 GCF_000696425.1 Galeopterus variegatus
CAACCCAAGATTCCGTATGCTTTGAATTCATTGGTTAAGAAACAATCCATGGAAACATCTGTAGACATTCTTGCACTCAAGGCTCAATCTGTTTGGCTTGTCCAGTATTATTCATTTGGGATTCAATGTATTTAGCAGACCTTTGATGAGTTGAGGTAAATATCAATTTCTAAAGCCTATTTTCTCCGTAGACTACTAAAATTGGTTGCTTGATTGCATTTTGATGAATGCATTTTGAATGGAAGTGCCTGAAATTGAATATCTATTCATCACCAGGTGTATTAGTCCACTTCTGTTGCTTAACAAAATTCCTGGAACTGGGTAATTTGTAAGAAAATGAANTTAGCTGTGTAATGAGGATAATAATAGTAGCTAGCGTATACATAGGGCCATTGTAAAAAAATTAAATGAATTAATCCATAAAAGTGCTTAGAAAAGTGCCTGACACAGAAATGTTAGAAAAATATATTAGAATTCTTAGAAAGAGAACATCATGCATTTTGAAACAAGAGATTTTTACTACACTAGTAGGAAGAGAAAGGAAGCTGGAAAACTGTGGTACCCATGCAGCTGCAATTGTAGAAATCAACTAAAAAACAAAAAAACCC
>NW_007730586.1:68194-69995 GCF_000696425.1 Galeopterus variegatus
GAAAAAAACGTGTCTTAATGCTGGACCTGAGACTATAAACCAAACTGGCCTAGCTTCATGGGCATTTATTAAATTCTACACAGGCAGTTCAGCAGGCCAGTGCAAATATAGCAAAAGCAGAGCTGAGCACAGTCTTTGGAATAAAGGAGAGATTCAGAGGGCCACGTTTCCATGGTGTTTATGTTTTGTGTAACACATAAATTAATATTAGGAAAATTGGTCCCAGGGAGTCTCTGTTAATATCCCTTTGATGATACAAAACAAATACTAGATGCAAGTAAAATTCAATCTCCATTTCAATAGTTATAAAAGTCTTCGCATTCCAAAAAGAAAATTGCCTGATTGAGGCATTATATTTACATAGTGGCAGGCAAATTTATGCTCATTACTATGACCCATCCCTCTAAGTGAACTACTGTATTAGTTAATAATTTGATAAGTGGATAAAATGTATTTACTTCAAATATATGGTTAATATTGCAAATTCAAAAACAAAAACAAAAGCTGTTTAAATATCTTGTAAAACTGCAGCTGTCCTATTTATTAATGCAAAAAAAATTAGCATAAAAAAGTCTTTGCCTCAATGATCTACAATGGCAATAAAGGCAGCTCTGATTTAGAGCATTCTTCATCTTGTGTTTCTGCAGTGAAGTGGTGTAGGAATATAACCCGGTGGCCTGTCATCATCAGAGAGATACGACCTTTGCTTGTCCAGGCTGAATGGTCCTGGGAGTGCTGAGTCGGCAACATTCTCTGTTTTCATCTTTCTTTTGGCCATTGGCTGAACGTGGTGGCCGGGGTTAGCAGTTCAGTCTGCTGCTGTGAAGCTGGGTTTTTCTTCTGTGAAGCTAATTGAAACTGCAACATTGGCCTCATTATCATCTTGTAAAACCCCTCTGAGCTAACTGGCTCAGACAGCCATGGTTATATGCTAAAATCAGAGGCAAGATAATTCAAAGAATTATGAACTTAGAATTAGGACCATTTTCTAAATGTAAAAATATGTAAGATTAAAACTCAGGGTATAATTCATTTACATGTACCAATATGGTTATCAAATTGACAACTTTTCAAATTTACTATCAACATAGGTTAAGTAGGGATAGATGAGCCAAAAGAGATCTCTGAAATGTTCTACTTTGAGCAGTCTTAATGCTACTGTTCTTGCTTTGGTCATGCTTAAATCACATGGCCAAGCAGAATGCCCTAGGGTTGATTTTTTTAAGCCCAGTGACAGTGGACCATTCTGTAATTAATTGGACTTCTCTAGGTTCAGTCTGATTGTATTACTAAGATCACAAAAACAATTATAATAATAATCAATGAATAAAAGTTAAGTAAATTTAGTATGCTGCATACTGTCTGACTACTTTGATCTAAATCAGTAGTTCTCAGAGGGGATGATTTTGTCCTACAGGGGACATTTGGCAACATCTGGAAACATTTTTTGATTGTCACAAATGGGTGTGGAGTGGGGAGGGAGAGGGGATGGTGCAATTGGAGACTAGTGGGGGATGCTGCTAAATATCCTACAATATATAGGACACAACAGAGAAGTATTTAACCCAAAATATCAACATTGCAGAGGCTGAGAAACCCTGATCTGAATAATCCAATCAAAATGTAGGAATCTGATCAGTTGAGTAGCTTCTGGTCATCACTGTGGCTGAGGGAGAAAAAATCAGCATGCTGACAGTATGTAAAATAGTTTAAAGTTTTCAGGACATTTCTGAATACAACATACCATTTGGCAATGAGTTTGGGAATAGGATAAGAGCAGGAAAGGTGAAATGTAAACATT
>NW_007730586.1:70495-74152 GCF_000696425.1 Galeopterus variegatus
AACATTTTATATATAGAGTACTTCATCATAAGGATTCATTCAAAAAAAAGATTAGTGCTAATTTATAGCAATAAAGGCTGATATAAATTATCAGCAAGATAATCTATATGCTAGCCAGTATGCTTTTATAACATAGAATTATAGCATTGTGTTTAAGAAAAAGGCTTCTCTGATTTAGAGACAAATGACCACTTCATGACCTCACTCCTATATATTAAAACATATCTTAAAATTTCAATAATTTCAATCACTCGTATTGGCAAGAATAGATTAATGGGATAGAATATATGTTCTCCATACAGACCTTAGTTTATAGGAGAACATTAAAAATATTACAAAGAAGTCACCCCAAGTTAACAGTAAAGAGACGGATTATTCAATAAAAATAATTTTGAGATAATTGTTTAATTGTTTAGGAGTTTAGAAAACTTTAGTTATGACCTCAGGTTCTCTCCATATATTAAAATAAAAGTACAGATGGATTAAAGAGTTACCAAAAATCCTAGGAGAAAATTAGATGAATCCAGTCTCCAAATGTGGGATGATTTTCTCAAATTCTCCAACTGTGGCAGTGAGAGAAATGCAAAGGGAAACCTCAATCATATGTCCCTATGTAAAAGAATTTTACACCTCTGTTTGTCAAAATCGCAAATCATTAAAAATTATCAAAACTCAAAAGCAAACCACGGACTCAGAAAACCATTCGCAACACAAATTTAAATGTGTAGCTGTTTTTGACAATATAGAGTTCATTTAAGATTATTTTAAAATAAAAAGCATTATCCAATATATAATTGGTTGGAAGACACAATAAATTTTAAAAAGGAAAAATATTCTGATTAAAACATATGGGAAAACATCTCATTTCATTAGCACTCAAAGAAATTCAAATCAAAATAAGGTACTATTTTTTACTTATCAATTTTCCAAAAACTCTTTTATTTTAAATAGGAAGGAGCAATTAAAGAGGCTTTCTTATATTATGGGTGGACCATCAGTTGGTACAACCCTTCTGGCCCACTGAATTAACTTCTGAAAATTAAGGAGGAAAAGATCTCAAAATATGGAAAAAACAGCTTTATACACAATGATGTTTACTGCAGTATTACTTTAGAGAATTTCTTCTGAATCATTTTAATGTCCAATAATAGTTGAAGTGATACTTAATTGCAATGCATCCACTGATGTGGCAAATATTATGTGACAATCTGAAAAGACATTTACAAAGAATTCTAATAAAAGGAGAACATTCTTGTGCCATAATGTGAGGTTAAAAGTTGCTTATGGTAGATGTAGTGGGCTGAATGGTGGCTCCCCAAAAGATATTTTCACATCCTAACCCTCTTCTAAGAATTCTATGTGGAAAACTCTTTGGGGATTAAAAAAAGAGAGAGAGAGAGAATAGGTTTAAGTATTGGCAGCAGCATTTACCATATATTTTTTAGTAACATAAAGAAATCCAAATGCCCATTAATAACAGTGAAATTATAACTATCCAGCTATGAATGCTACAGAACAAGAAAGGTTAAAAAATCACAGGAATATGTTATTATTGATCCTGACTCCACATTTTTTAAAAATTGGACCCCCATGGTGGGGGTATTTGCATTTTCAGTTACAGCCTCTAATGGTAGGAAGCAGCAATTCAGTTACATAAGCAAATAGAAACATTGAATTCCAACTCTATCCTGATGACAATGGCATTCATGCTAAGAAGGAATTCAGGGCGGATATTGCAAAACTGAAGCACAACATGCAGCTATGAAAATGCATCTTTACAAAAGGTGATTGCAAATCCTTTATCCTGATTCAGGAGACAGTAAGTAGTCACTCTCAGTGTTAAGTATGTCATATTTACTTTGACAAAGTTAATTCAACAGGACCCCAAAGATTATAGTGAAAACTTATTCATTTGGTCTCCTTCCTCTGTCTTTCCAGGCGTGCTAAATAAACACCACATATACATGCCTTAGAAGCTCTACAACACAATTAATTCAAAATAGACTTGAAGAATTGTGTAATAATTCAGACCATGGAAAAGTTAAATAAAACCTTTCCCTTGGCTGTTCAGACAAAGCCAAATTAAAGGATATTAAAAAAAATATGCAAACAAAAACATTTTCACTTCAGGATATGCTTCAATGTTCCCAGAAAATTCAGTGTTAAATTTTGCCTTCAGGAATACCTAGACCTGCAAGTAGGCTCATAATCTCTATACTAAATCATCACTCAAAGGAGTAAAGCATGAATCAGCTCTTCAGCTGTATTCTGGGTACAGATGCATTATATTAGGAAGAACACAAATAAAAACAAAGATTTCCTTAAGTATTGCACTATTAATAACTTGTATAAATGGTACCCATTTTGGTAGGAGGGGTGATTTCCTAGAAAACTCTGTTAGCCAATAAGCATGTCTAAAATGAAATGGCATCACTGAAACCCACCCTGAAAAGCTCAAATAAATGTGTTCAAGAATAGATATTTTCCACGGCATTGTGGGGGGACAAATCTCCATGGGTCTTTCAAGTTTCTGCACATCTTGTGAGCAGAGGCATTGATGGTCTTTTTTTCAGACTAGCTTTCGAAGGATGTTTGTATAGTGAATAGACTTGGAGCACAGGGACAGTCTCTTGCTGCATCAAAGGCCAGGCATGCCTACAGCCCCTAAAAGAGTAGGGTTCTGTAATCTTAGGGTCCCTTCTAGTAATGCAAACCTCTGCATGTACAGGTGTCACCTGGACTTCTTTGCATTACCCTGTGGGAATTGGCATACGTAAATGTTGATACTTGTAGCTACTGCTATTGCTGTGAGTAATAAACTCTCCTTCATGTCTGACCAAAAAGTATGTTTTCTGTTGTCATTAATGAAATGGTGGCATGCTAATTTGTTAGCTTGCAAGTAGGGTAAAAATCTCAGACCCTTCGGTTTTTGTCAGGTGAGAGTCACATAAGGTATGTATCCCGTTTTGATTGTGAAGGATTGACTCTACAGTTAATTTAGTGCTCTCTAATCAGGTTAACTGTTTCTGCCTAGTTTGGGACAAATAATTGCTTTTCTCTCAAAGGAAAAGGCCTGGTTTCCAAGACTGCAGAAGCTATTTTGTGACTGGTACTACAATTGGAACAATTTTAATGGAATTCAGTGACACATGTAGGTGAAAGGGGGAAAAATCAGTCTAAGAAATCTAGACTATAAGGTATTAAGAAACTGCTACTCTCACAGAATCACAAAATAAAGATTTGTTTCAAATTAAGGGATTCTAGAAGCCCAGAACAATGGGAGTAGAATCATAAATTCAAACTTTTTCAAGTATCCTTTTTGCTGTGAAAATGCTGAATGGGTAAAATGGATTTTTAAAATAATTCTAACTTAATCAAAACCACACTGAGATACCATCTCACTCCAGTTAGGATGGCCAAAATCCAAAAGACACCGAAAGATAAATGCTGGCATGGCTGCGGAGAAAAAGGAACTCTCTTACATTGTTGGTGGGAATGCATAATGGTGCAACCCCTATGGAAAATGGTTTGGAGGTTCCTCAAACAGCTGAAGATAGATCTACCATACGACCCAGCTATCCCACTGCTGGGAATATATCCAAAGGAATGGAAATCATCAAGTCGAAGGTATACTTGTTTCCCAATGTTCATTGCAGC
>NW_007730586.1:75108-101762 GCF_000696425.1 Galeopterus variegatus
AAAAAAAAAATAATAATAATAAACAAATTAATTTACCCACAAACACACACACACACACACACACACACAAAAAAAAACCGGGGTGGGGTGGGGTGGGGAAGAAGATATAACAACTATACTTTTTTTGTAGTTGTTACAACAAACAAACGGAAAGGACATTCTTGGGGGGGAGGGGAGAGAGGGAGGAGGGCGGGAGGTGTCGGTGATGGGCCAAAACAATCATATACATTGTATATTGACAAAATAAAAAAAAATAATAATAATAAAATAAAATAATTCTAACTTACTTAACAATAAGTGAACTCCATTGGATTTTGTATGACAGACCCAGTCGATACTTAATGACTCTTGTTTCTGAACCAGTAATCTAGTCTCATATTCCAACAAGTATGAATATGTATTCATGGTGCTCATGGAATGGAATATTTGAATCTGAAATGTTTCATAAAAATTGTTACAAAATGTAATTATATTGGATATTCAAGGGCATAATTGCAAACTTCCAGGTCAATTACCTTGAGGCATATTTTTTGAAGTACATTAATAATACTACCTTATATAAACATAGTTTTTATGTATTTTCCCCATAAGTGCTTTGATATAGAGTCAATGCTACAAGGAGTAGATACAGCAAAGGAAACAAGGATGTAAGTTTAGAAGACAAAATACTCGAACCCAGGGAGGCCAGACTCCACTACTAGGAAAGCACATAAAATTGAATACAGTAGCCAGCAGAAGCCTTCCCCAGTTATATGAGCAAATGGCTTGCTGATGAGACGTCTTCCAAAGTGCCTTCCAAATTTTACTGGGAGCTGCCTTTTGGGAACTGGACTTGTAGGATGAAGTGCTAATGAACAATGAAACCGATTAAAAAGGGGGGAACAAGAACAGGAATCTGTTAGCCCTTCTTGGAGTCTGTCCAACGTATAAAGTGCTCTGTTTAATTGCTGGTTCTTGCAGTTCATACAGGACTCTCCCTTCAGAACAGTCTACTCCTCTGTTCCAATTATGTATTCATCAAGCAACGTATTAACCAAGTCTTACCTCTGAGTGAACCATTTAGGCTGGAAGGGATAAAATGGAGTTCTTTAGATTCGGATACTTAGACCACTTAGATCAGAGTTGCTTTGATTTGTTCAAAGTGCAGGTTTCTAGGCCCCACTCCAGACCTACTGGATTAATCACTTTAGGTGAGCCCAGAAATCTGCATTTGAAAAACTCCCCAGTGGATTTGGAAAATGGGCTGAATTTTGAGACTCAGTGGATTACACAGAGTTTATTTCTATGAAGAGGTATACATTGAACACTCCTTTGCTTTGGAATGTAATGTTTTTAAACATGAACTCACTTTGATCAATAATTCTTTTTTAAATAAAAAAGCAGGTATTTCTTTTGTGTCAGAAAGAAAAAGGAGTTTCACAGGCTCAAAGGGCATCTCTTAATCTGTTTGCACTTATGCATCTATGCATATTTATCCTCCATTGACTCACTAAATAAACCACACACAAACAACTTTATAACTGATATCTGATTAGATGCCCCCCAAACTGAAATGGCCTATTAATAAAGCACATTTTCTACAGCTGTTAAAGAGTGAAAAAATTAAATACATATCATTGTGTGTTAATGCAAGTTGTCCTGAGAGAACACATTAATAATGTAAAATAAATAAGAAAAGGACACAATGGCAAATACCATGATGTGCTGTTCCTGTCTAGCCTCTGATTCTAGGGCCCCTGGAAATAGTACGAGTCTTTGACTTCTTGATTTTAAAATACCTCTGATATGGAAAGGTTTCCCACCACTATGGCAGGTTGGGTTTGCAAGGTATGTCACCAAGAATTTAGCCATTTCCCCCCTCTGAAGCAAAGCTGTTCTCCTCTGCCTTCCTTGGGTCTGCCATAATTAAACTAAAATCCTGAAGTCCTGGCTGGCAAACTTACCAAGGACCAAATTGTCCATTGTCCTCATAAGTGGATAAACACCACAGGAGGAAATTCACCTGCTTGCTCTCACTTAGCCCTTAGTTGTTCGTGTCCTGCCCACATGAAAACACTCTTCCCTTTGCCCGACAGCTTCCCCACCTGGAATGTGTCTGGAAAACTCCTATTGATCCATCAAAATCAAACTCAGACATCTTTTCTTCAGTAACCTCTCTCTCACTGCTTGTTTCTGGAGATAACTAACAAAGCTGGCCCTTTATGTTCCCATGGTATTTGGTTTGTGCTCACGAGCTTGTGACCAACTGCAGAGCCAGGACCATGGGTTGACAAATAAGGGACAGGTTTAAACTCAAAATAACTTCTGTGGAATCAATTAACTGATTAATTAAAGTATATTTTGGGATCGTCTGACTTTAGGGAAAACAAACAAACAAAAATGGCTCCTCTTCAGGGAGGATCTCTGGACTCCAAGCTCATCCTAGAGGCTGGTGATGCCAGTTACCGAACCCTCCCGTTCTGATAAGCCTTTCTTCAGGTATGAGGAAAGGAGCAATTGAGCTCAGTGAACACACGTGCTGTCACAGGAAACTGATCTCACATTAGAATAGTGATACTGACTAGCTACACTGCAAAAGGGAAAGTCATTCTAGCTTCGACCTCTCTCCCTTAACTGAGCGCTTACTGCATGCCAGCACTTTCCATGTGTCTTCCTTGTTGACTGTCACTGCCACGTGTGCTACTGGTTGATTTGGTTCTATCATTATCCAGTTTCACAAAAGAGGAAACAGGGATCTAGAGGAATTAAGTAACTTACTCATAATTAGAGGACTGATAAAGTGGCAGAGTCACATTCAAACTTAGGTTGCCTGGACCAAAGTCTATGTCCTTTCCACAATTCTGTCCTGCTTTCACGTGAATAAGCTAGAGCACCTTTCCTAAGGCTTTCTACACATTTGTCTTATTCTTTCCGCTTTCTTCCCTGCCCCTGCCCATATCACCTTAGGCCTGTTTAATTATCTCCCAGAAGTTGGCCATTGCTTTAAAGTATAGTCTACCCTTCAGCTATTGTCATTGTCATCTGCAACCCCGTTCCCTTTCATGATTTGTACATGTATGTGTACACACACACACACACATGCTCACACATCAAGGGTATAGGGATGAATGAAAAGATCATATTTCTGTGGTCTCGCCTAGGGCTGCCTGATAGAGTAAGTGATGACTACGAGACTTTTAAGAAGACTTTTTACTTGCCCTTCAGTTTTATTTATCCAGACCCCCCACTAATTTATTTGATTAAACTCTGTATTCTATGACCCTCTACTGAATTCCAGCACTAATTGCAAAGTGCTTGCTCACTCTTAGTTGAGATTATATGCTAAATGAAAATATTGCCAACTTAAAAAATACAATTTGTCTTATCCAATCTTATAAAGCAATGGTTCCCTCACTTCACTACATACACATACAGCAATCACTGAGGACACTAGTGAAAATGCAGATTCCTGGGTCTTATCCTCCAAAGATTTTGTAAATAAGTCAAGGATGGTGCCCAGGAATCTGTAATTTAAATAAGCTTACTTGGTGATTCTGATGCAAATATTCTGTGATGCACACTCTGAGAAATCAACAGAAATTTCATGTTTTTCACTTATATAGGGCAATGCCCTAAATTCTCTAGAAACTTCTTTGCCAACTTCTGGGACTACATTTTTTTCCCCCATAGGTACAACAAATTTAATAGAAGTTGCTGTTCAGTCATCCAACAAATATTTCTTGAAAGTCTACCTTGAACTAGGGATAGCAAATATCTAATAGCTGGGACATGAGCCACATCTATCACTCCCCATATGTGTGGTGCCCATGACAAACATCATTTATCAGCTGTGGCATTCTTGTCAGCTGAGCCTGGACCCATGACTGCGAAATCACTCCCAATCAATATTACAGCATGAGCTAGGACATGGCCATTGGGTCCTTGCCCACAGGGCATTGAAATAGAAAGAGAATTAAATAATGACTGAGAAATATTGGGTGAACTTAGAGCTTCCTGCCTTCCTCCCTCCTCAACAAGTATCCTGTACCACCTCTCCCGGCGTGGTGGCAGGCCTGCTGCTATCCCAGGCCAGCAACCCTGTCTACCGGAGGCAGACAGCTGAAAACCCAAGGACAGGTGGTGAAGCCAGCCCACCGAGGAGCCTTCAGTGTACTGGGGTAGAGGCTCCTTCCTCTCTTCTTACTCCTGTCCTCTCTCTTGCTTAAGGACCTCTCTCTAAATGAAAGCCAATTCAGGCCTCTGGCATCAAAAAATTCTACTATGGTTGTTGGATCCTCCTCTTTCAATTCCTAGTTGAAACTCAGAGAAGCCTAGGTTACTTAAAGTCAAAAGTAGAATTCAGCTCTCTGGACTCCTAATTTATTACTATTCATAGATTTAAGAACCTTGATGCAATTAACTTATAAAAATAACACTGCATAGTCCTTTGTCCATTAATTCTGTTATCATAACTCGATCATATTTACATATCACAGCTTCTATCTTTAAGAATCTTTCATTCGATCAGGCTCAACCAGGAATAAGTTTTGCAGACAGCAACTCTACATTATTGTAAACTATATTCCTTTAATAATATTTAATCTATATATGCAGAGGCAGAAAGTCACCTAATAATAATGCCCCCCTGAGGAACAGGTATTTATTATCTCAATCATGGAGCAGCATAGAGGGGTTAAAAGAATAAGAACATTGAAGTTAGACGCACCTGGCCTCTTCCCACCTGTGTTATCTTATGCAAATTACTTAGCCTCTCTGAGAATTTTTTTTTTATAAAGTGGTGAACTTACCTATCTCATAGAGTTATTCTGGAGGTGAAATTAATTAATTGGTATAAAAATGACATAAACACATGCATGACATGTTATAGATGCTCAGCAAATGTTAGTTTCCTCTCCTCTCTCCTTTGCTTTACACCTGTTTCCTTAGGACTAGCAACATAATTTGCAAGATCCAGTGGAAAATGAAAGTATGGGACCGTTTGTTCAAAAATAATTAACATTTTAAGATGGCACACAACAGAGCAGTAAACTGAGCTTGGGGCCCTTCTGAGCAAGTGCACAGGCGAGTCACACACCCAGGTAGCCAGTCCTGGCTATGAGGCTATCTCTGTGATGACTGTTCTCTAATCTATTCTCTGAGTCCTTGTTTAGCTGGTGCTGAAGTTCACGGTGAGCATTTGAAGTAATAGTACAGGGTTGGGAGTTTACTGAATACAAACCACTGCTTATTCTCTATGAACCTTCCACAGATCAAAAATTTCTGTAAGGTTTGTTTCCTCTCTTGTAAATGGGTCTAATAACACTTTCCTCATAGAACTCTGGTGCAGGTGAAATGCGATTCAAGCAGGAAAAAGAACTAACCCAGGGCCTAGCACTAAGGACAGTAATGCTGGCTGTTATCAGGTCCTTCTTTTCCTCGTACATCTCCCAAATCTGCAGGCTTTACCAATCCAATACAGTCATATTTAGGACAGTTTCCACAGGATATACTACTCGGGGCCCTGCCACAGCACCCATGCACATAGAGAAAAGATCATAAAATGGGCAGAATCTGCGTTCTCAATTATTTTAATGGGCAATTCAGAACTACACAAGACACACTGCCTTGATCACAACATAAAATTATAATGATGATATTAATAAAAATAATGAAAGTAAAATAGCTGCAGTTTGTAGAGGTGACTTGTTTTCTAGTACTTTTGCAACCCTTATCTAGTTTGATGACCCCTTCCCCTGAAGCACCTCTGAGCAGAGTACGTTACCATCTCCATTTTACAAGTGAGGAAATGAGGTTCCAAGACTCATGTGTGTCTGATTCCTAGACTAGTGCTCTTTCGACTCCATCAACAAAAATATAGTTAAAGTAGCATTTACGTATCTGTCTCTTCTATTCCTGAGTATAATTATTTTACTATTTCAACCAACAATGACTATAAAAATGATTTCATGTAGTTTTCACAAAAGGGAAATGAGACAAAGTAGTAAATAATTCATTTTGCATTTAAATAGCTTTGAGGAGCTTGACAAAATGTTTAAAGCCTGTAATTCTCTCTGTAATTGCTCACAAAGCCTGTATGCCATGCTATCATTGGTTCCACAAAAAGTGGACAATTACGGAATCCAGTACTGTAGATGGATAACCCCCCAGAGTAAAAAACCCATTAATGATGAATTGTGATTACCTAAACTTGGGATAGACTATGTGTTTAGTCTGTGCAATAATTATGGAAGAGTCGCCATTTTCCAATCCAGTTTTGGAGGTGAGTAGTGAGCGGAAAAAGTGGTGCCAGCCCTGTGCTTTCTGCCTCTGAACTCTGCATGAGAAAAATAACTCATTTTTACTTCCGTTTCTTTTGGGTTTCTGATACTCCCAACTGAGACTAATCCTGATCCAGCTACTCTCTTCAATTTCCTTCCCAGATGAAAACTTAGATTTCTGACTTCTTTATGACAAAACGGGAGCTAAAAGAGGGATGTGCATGAATCCACCATTCTTTCAGCTGCTGCTGAAGATTTTTCACCTCTTTGGTCTCCACCAAACTTACTTTTTGTGACATGACCATACTGGTGGGTCATACTTTGAAGAGGCGAGGCAGAAGATAGTCTCCAAAGGATGGCCACCATCATTTTTTCCCTCCCTGTATGCATATACCACTCCTCCTTGAAGAGGTGGGGTCCATTTCTCCTCCCTTTTAAGTCCAGGGTAGCCTTGTAACTTGCCTGGCCAACAGAATGTAGAGGAAGTGATATTCTGGGTCCTGAGACTTTGTAGCCCATGGCTTGAGAGGGGACTGGAAGTTTCTGCTTCTTTCCTCTTGGAATCCAGCTTCGGCCAACAGAATGTAGAGGAAGTGATATTCTGGGTCCTGAGACTTCGTAGCCCATGGCTTGAGAGGGGACTGGAAGTTTCTGCTTCTTTCCTCTTGGAATCCAGCTTCCATGTAAGAAGTGTGACCACCCCATTGTGAGGAAGCCCAAACTAGCTATGTGGCGAGGCCATGTGAGAAGCACCAGGTCACCAGATAATTGAGTAAATCCTTCTTGTGCTTCTATCCCAGCCCAGCCACCAACTGAATAAGGCTGAGCGAGTGACCCCCTACCAATGCCAAATGGAGGAAAAACCGCCCAGCCAACCCCAGCTGGAGTCCTGACCCATACAATTGTGAGAAATGGTAAATCACTCTTGTCTGAAGCCACTAAGTTGTGCGGTGATTTGTTAAACAACAATACATAACTGAAATAGCTGGGGAGGGCTTATCTATAGGAGAACAGAGAACTCTCACAAGGTAAAGGAAGGGAGGACCGAGCGAGTGACCCCCTGCCAATGCCAAATGGAGGAAAAACTGCCCAGCCAACCCCAGCTGGAGTCCTGACCCATACAATTGTGAGAAATGGTAAATCACTCTTGTCTGAAGCCACTAAGTTGTGCGGTGATTTGTTAAACAACAATACATAACTGAAATAGCTGGGGAGGGCTTATCTATAGGAGAACAGAGAACTCTCACAAGGTAAAGGAAGGGAGGACTGAAGAGAAAAGCCAGAGAAAATGACAGAGTACTGCTGTCATTTCCTCCTGTCTCCCACTGACCTAGCATTGGGATTTTTAATAAAGTGCAACACACAACTATTTTTTTTTCTGCATAGGCAAGTAAATTCTGCATTCCCAAGAATGAGCCTACAATGCACATTTGGCACACAACTTGTTCAGAGGTTGGCAACTTATACAGAACACTGCAGCACTCGTTCTGGACCTATAGGAGACATGAAGAATCAATGTTCAGACTAATGCTTGTAAGTGAAACAGACATGTAATACCAGGTTAGTCCTAGGCAATTCCTAGAAGGTGAGTAAAAGTCCTATACAATCGTCTGTGGACTCTATCTAGTATCATGTAGTGAAGTGTGTCTAACATGATTGTGGGTAATTCTATGTTAATCAGTGCTTTTTATGGTAATCTGTTTATGGAATCTGGCTTGATTCTAAAATAAAAAATGAATGCCCAGGTATATATGGTCTCTTCAAAGCCTTTACTTACTTCACCACAAAAGGTTCTCACAGAAGAATTCTCTGCTCCAACCCATCAGAAGACAAGATATATAAATAAAGAAATTTTATAAAAGTGCTTTCCAGGGACATATTAAGCACATCAGTGAAGAATCATTTTATTAAAACTACCCGCTTGGTTACTAAGGATCTTCAAAGTATTTAACTAGGCAATTCCTAGAAGGTGAGTAAAAGTCCTATACAATCGTCTGTGGACTCTATCTAGTATCATGTAGTGAAGTGTATCTAACATGATTGTGGGTAATTCTATGTTAATCAGTGCTTTTTATGGTAATCTGTTTATGGAATCTGGCTTGATTCTAAAATAAAAAATGAATGCCCAGGTATATATGGCCTCTTCAAAGCCTTTACTTACTTCACCACAAAAAGTTCTCACAGAAGAATTCTCTGCTCCAACCCATCAGAAGACAAGATATATAAATAAAGAAATTTTATAAAAGTGCTTTCCAGGGACATATTAAGCACGTCAGTGAAGAATCATTTTATTAAAACTACCCGCTTGGTTACTAAGGATCTTCAAAGTATTTATAGTTCAGTTAATTTAAGGCAGAGGGCTTCAGCTTTTTAATTTCTGAAATTAATATTAAATTGGTGTCTGGAAAGTGTGGTGGTGACAGTGGTTCTCAACCCTGATTGATGGCTGGAAGCACTTGGAATCCTCCGTCCCTACTCCCCACGCCTCCCCTACCTGCCACAGAGGTTTGACTTAATTGTTCTGGGGGTGGGCACCAGTCAACAGAATTTTTTTTTTTTAATGCTCTCTATGTGATTCTAATGTCCATCTAAGATTGAAACTTGGTTGAAAGAATGTGGGCAGGATTTGGCTTCTCCCTAGGTTTGAATTCCAAGCACTTAAAACTAGTTTTATATAACCTGTGGCGAATTGCAAAACCATCCTGAGGCTCTATGTCAGTGTTTCTCAAAGTGGGGTCCCTAAAAAAGTAGCATCAGCAATACCTGGGAGCTTATTAGAAATTAAAATTCTCAGGCTCCACCCAGACCCACTGAATGAGAAGGTCTAGAGTGGGACCCAGTCTCCAGGTGATTCTGCCACAGGCTACAGTCTAGGAACTATTATGACATGTGATAAAATTAAAAGGACGAACTGACTCAAAGGCCCTTCATTGCTTCTCAATATCTAATTAAATTTCCCCAAATCTGGAACTCTTCTGCTTCCACTTGTCAAAATATCGTTTTACAGAATTGTAAAAGTCTAGTGGCAACATTTCAAAAACTTCAATGTATTATTTTATTTCTGTTTCTTCAATTCACCTTTATTGTGCTATAATAAAAAGGAAAAGCACAACAAATAAAAATAACTACAATGTTACTTTGTAATAACATTACTAACATTTTGATATAAATTTACTTTTTACAAAAAAGGAGCATATTATGCATATTGTTTTATAACCTTCTTAACCTGCTTTTTCACTTACCACATCTTTCACATCCTACTATTTTATGAAATATTTGTACCTATCATATTTTTAGAGTTGCCTTGTATTCTATCATATGCATATGCCACAGTTTATTTAATCAAACCTTTACCAGTTGTTTACAATTTTTGCTTTTATAAATAATGTTTTCATTAATTATTAAAAAAAATTTTTTTTGTTTGCACCCATGATGCCATTCCTGGGATCAATTCCCAGATGTGGTATTGCTGGATCAAAGTGTATATAGCCTTTTTTAAGGCTATTGATGCATATTGACAAATTGTCCTTTTAAAAAACTGCACCCTTAGCAATGGATGAGAGTGCCAATTCCTTGGCACCATAGTTAATACTATACAAAGGCACTTCAAAAAGTTCATGGAAAGATTAGCATCTTTCAATTCTATTTTTTCCACAGACTTTTTGAAGAACCCGCATATGTTACCATTTCATTTAATCTTTTTCAACTTTGTTCCAGGATGGGTTCATATTGTTTTTCTTAAATGAGGTTAAATCTTTTTGTCATTGTGTTTTTGTTTTTGTATTTCTTCTATAGTCTCATTCTTTGTCCATTTTTTAAAAAAATGTGAGTATTCACCTTTTGTCTTTTTGAATTGTAAAAGCTCCTTATATATTCAGTTACTTTCACTAATACTTGGAGGAAAGAAAAATATAGGAAAAACTCAATTGAATAGCATCAGAATGAGTTAATTTATTTAAAAAATGTGAGTATTCACCTTTTTTCTTTTTGAATTGTAAAATCTCCTTATATATTCAGTTACTTTCACTAATAGTTGGAGGAAAGAAAAATATAGGAAAAACTCAATTGAATAGCATCAGAATGAGTTAATTTATTGTTAACAGTAATTAGGTATAAATAATTTGGTTGGATCACACTAATGCAAATATGGAAAGAATAAGTATATTTCCCTTTCCTAGGACTGTACTATGCTGAACAAAATTTAGTCCTTCTCTGATGACAGGGAATCTTGTGGTGAATTTCCACTGTGCAAAGAGAATGGGATTCAGAAAGCCCGAGTCCGGCTCCACAGGCTGCTGGTTGGATGACATAAAGTGAAGCAAGTAATTTAACCTCTCAGTGCTTTGGTCTCCTCATCATTAAAACAGAAATAACAAAAATAACCTCTACCTCATACGGTTGCTGTGAGAGACAGTATGCAAAAGGTTAAGGACACAGATTCAGAGCCTGACTATCTGGATTTGAATTCCCACTCTACCGTTTAATAACTATATGACTTGAGGAAAGATTCTAATCCCTCTGGTCGTTAATTTCCTATCTGTAAAGTGATGATAATAGAATTTACCTATTAAGGGATTGGTTTACCTATTAGGGTGGTTAATGCTGAGGATTATGTCAGTGAAGATATATCTATAGATATGTTAATCTATTTACCTACCTGGCATTTAGAACAGTTCCTGGCAGGTAGAAAGCACTAAGGATTAGCACAGTAATCATTATAACTGAATGAAGGAGCTAGCATCTTATGTGCTCTCTCACAGATGTCAGTGGTGGGGGCTATCACTGCTACAGAGGTCACCACAGTTTTGGTAGCTGAACAAAATTGGGCTGAATCTCTACCAATGCCAGGACGTACTCTGGAAATGAGTTTCTGAATAAGGCTCTGGCATCAACTTGCTTTTTGGTGATTCATCTCTTTTTGCTAAATGTGAAGTGCAGGAAAACCAATCTGTTTTTTGTCAGCTGGATACTGACTGCAGAGCTACCCATGTGAATCAATTACTTTGCTTCCGCTTTAGGAACTCACCTTCAGCAGACGCACCATAGAAGTGTGGTACTCAAGGTGCTGTAAGACAGGTTTGTGCCAAGTTTCCTCTCACAAAGCAGAACATTGAATTGATTTTTAAATTCATTGTTTTTATAGTTGGGTTAACTAAATTCTGTGTTCTCTGATTTATGCTCTGTACAAGCTAACAGGGAAATCTTTGGCCTGAACTCTTAATATGAATCATCATTGATACAGAAGATGATTAAAAGAATTTCTCAGCATTTTGATCATTTTATCAGATAAAACTCCCACTTTTGTCTCCATGATTTACACTGTGTAAAAGAAAATATACCCATATGGAATATGCTTGTGAATCAAAAACAAAGCCAGTGCCCAAAATACAAATCAAAAACACTGTCTAGAACAACAGGCCTCAACTAATGAATTAAAATGATTGCTGGTTTCTTTAAAATATTAAGCCCATCAATGCTTGCCAAAAACCCCTTGGCTAGCTGAGGGATTCAAACTGCATTGTTCAGCTAGAGTTTGAAATCCATCCATTCATCATTGACATGTGAGAAACAAGACAAGGTTTTTGACAAAAAGGGGATGAGGCGCCAGATGGTTTCCATCTGTATCTCCATTGATTGTACAATGAAAACCCACCTTCCCTAATCAGAAGGCTGTGCGGTACATGGGAAATGAATACCCAATGTTTTTAAAGAAGCATAATCGCCCCTTCCCAACCATAGATGTATAAATATTAATGAACACAATCTGGTTCTAAGCAAATTTAGCATGAACTTTTAGCAACCCTCCCTTGACAACTTCCTCTCTTTTTAACTGAATTAAGTTTCTAAGTTCTGTGATTAAAAATAGCAAACCCTGCACTGAAGTCGGATCTGTGACTGAGGTAAACCTCTCCTTGCCAGCTAGTAACCAGTTAACATAGCTCATATCATTGTGTCCTTTTTATAACCAAAAAAGGATCTCAATTTGAATGGCTGTTCAGCAAGCATGAGTAGTGAGATACAGAGTCAATATGCATATGCAGGGAATTGTTTATATCCCATCCTTTATGCCGTGCCCATTTCCAAAAGGACTTGAGCAAATTTAGAGATCATTACATAGAATACTAAAAGAGAGTTGTTTAACAGCTTAATTTCTGCAAAGCCCTATACTACATCATATACTGACCCCTATTTTAACTTTCCTGCTAACTAACAGAGAGTATTAAGATTGTTTTAATTACTAATATTCAAAAGAAAATGTTAGATGCCTTTCTGGGATGTTTGAACTTGAATCATTAGTATTACAATATCTTTAACTAAGAAGAGTAGGTTTGAGTTAGAGTTAGGTTAGATTAGAGTTAAAGACTAAGTAAGTCTTCTTCCTTCTTGACTGACTCCCAGAGGTTTTCCTTAAAAATATCAGGAGCTACACTTGGATTTGAAAATTTCCATTAATTCCTTCCTTTGCTTCTTTCCTTTCAGTTCAAACAAGGAAGGTTTGTATATTTGCTCTAGCTTGTGTGTCTTTAATCTGTTGAAGCAATGCATTTTCCAAGAAGCATATTCCATATTTTCACCACTAATGGTTCCCTGTGGATCAAAGTGGTCAGAATCTTAAAGTGAAAAATGTCATATCAGTCCAAAGATAATGTGAAAAATTACATCCGTATACTCAGCTTTCATCCCTCATATTCCTGGAAGGAATTAATCTTTTTCCCCCTCTCCCTCAATATGTATTGTTCACATTCTGTTAGTATACAAATTTTTATTGAGTACCTACTATGTGCCTGGTATTGGGCTAGGCACTGAAGATCAACATATCAGACAGTTTTGCTCTTCTCAGGCACAGATGCTATTTCAGAGCTGTCCTTCGGATACTGGGTAAAGAATTTTTTTTGACATATGAAAGCATCATCATGCAGAGTTCATAGGTGTCTCCATGTCAAATGATCAAACTCATCTTTTAGCCTCTAATCCCCTTTTGCGGATAAACTCTCAGTAGTGATATTTGCTGAGGCGATAAGGAAAGAAATGTGAGTATGGAAAACAGTATCATACTCATAAAAACCACAGCAATGTTGATGATTATTTAAGGTTCAGCTTCATCAGGTCTTGACAAGCTTGTTTAACCTCTTCTAGACCAACCTGGTTGTCAGCGGCATAATCAGATGTCAGAATAACATCAATAAAGCTGGAGCAAAGGATGAGCTAATGCTTGCAAAGAAAATGCTGAGCTTATCAAAATGCATTTTTGGTTATGTTCAGGGCAAAAAGAACAGGAAGGGCTAGACCCAAACTTGAACCAGATGGTGCAATGTTAACATTTGACAAAGAGGAAGCAAAACAATTCCTTGTCTTCACTTCTTCTGTAATTTTCATCAAGAAGAATGGTCTTCAAACTGAAAAAAGAAGAGACCTTAAATGGATGAATTTTAGTAGTAAACAGAAAAAAATGATAAGGTTGGAAGTGAGCACCTAAATGTGTTCAAGTCTCTAGGCCTAGATCTTCAGAAGTAATGGGGAAAAACAAAAAGCAAGCAACAAATAACTTTTTTTGTTTTTGTATATGAGAAAAGTATATTTTGTCCTGATTATCAAAATAGGGAGCTGGGGCAGTTTGGGGAGAAATGTGGATATGGAAAACAGTATCATACCCATAAAAACCACAATTCTAGAAATTATATTTAAATACATAATTCATGAGTACTATTAAAAGATGAAGTAATCCTGTTGGTGGGTCTGTAAATTGGTGTAGCCATTATGTAAAACGGTATGGAGGTTCCTCAAACAACTACAGATAGAACTGCCATATGATCCTGCAATCCAACTACCGGGTATATACCCAAACGATTGGAAATCATGTCAAAGGGATACCTGCATCCCATGTTTATTGCAGCTTGAAAAACAATAGCCAAGTGTTGGAATCAAAGTAAATGTCCATCAACAAATGACTGGATAAGGAACCTGTGGTATATTTCCACATGGAATACTACTCAGCCATAAAAAGGAATGAAATACTGCCATTCACAGCAACATGGATGAACTTAGAGAAAATCATGTTAAGTGAAATAATCCAGATACAGAAAGAGAAATACCCTATACCCTCACTCATAAGTGGGAGCTAAAAAATAAACAAATGAAAGAAAGAAAGAAAGAAAGAAAGAAAGAAAGAAAGAAAGAAAGAAAGACAATCACAATAACTCACTGAACTTTCAAAAGTAGAGGACAGAACTGAGGTTACTAGAGGTGGGAAATAGGGAAGGGGAGGAGGGGTAAGGGAGGAATTGGTAAAAGGACATGAAAAATGACTACATTTTATATTGTTGAATATACTAATTATCCTGATTTGAGCATCACATATTGCACACAGTATTGATATCCAACTCTGTGCCCCACAGATATATACTATTAACTATGATACAATGAAAAAAGTTTAAAAAAAAATAAAAGTAAAGAAAGAAAGAAAAAACATTGAAAGACCAGAAAAAAAAAAAAAAAGGTAATCAATAAGGGATAGCACAGACTTGGGGAGAAGACATAAATATAAAATACATGATATGTGATACTTGATATATTATATAATATATATTACACGTTAAATTATATTATATATACATATATATCCAGGTAGACCAATGGTATACGCCTGTTTGAGCAAGGGCTTGACAAAGTCTTGGAAGATATCCTTGGGGTAAGATGGTAGAATATGTCCTGAATGACAAAAAATGAACAGATAGGTTAAATAATTGTTAATTAATCAATGTCATTTGAGAAAATGGTATGTAGAAATATGCCATTGAGCTGTCAAAAACTTAATTGACTTGGATGAAGACAGAGAGAATTAACATCACAGTTGAATGGCTGTGGATAGTTGACATAATACAATCATATTTCAAAACTAACCTGAACAACTGGGTAAAAATTAATCAGAGAAAATTTAGGGAAGAAAAGAAAAATTACTGCATTTAAGGTAAAAAAAAATTTAATTAGTAAGTGCATGATGCAGTGTTGGGGGAGACCTAGATGACAGCAGTTTAGAAAAAAAGAAATTGAGTCAACACAGAATATGGTGGCAAACATGAAAAAAATTTAATGTCCCATACCATATTTATGTGCAGCTGTCAAGAAAATGTAATGAGAATGAAGATTCACCAAACAAACTCTATGCAGTGTTTACCTATGTACTTGTCGCCACTTTCAAAAGTCTATGGACAGTGTGGATGAGCTCTAACTACTGATTCTCAAATAAAGTTATAAACCTGATAAAAAGAATATATATTCATTAAAAAATATCATAAAGTGAAATGACCAGCCACAAATTGGGAGAACTTTACAGTATCTAAAACTGACAAGGGATTGGTTGTTTTTCTCTGCCTCCACACACACACACACAGACACACACACACACACACACACACACATCTATAACTACTATGAATAGAGAAAGAAATGGGCGAAGACATGAACAGAATGAGGGTACTTCAAGAAGTTTGTGGAAAAACATAATCGAAAGATAACATGAATCTTCCATGAACTTTTTTGACATACCCTTGTATTTCACAAAAAAAGAGATCAATGGTAAAGACAAGAAAAAATATTTTCAACCTCATTAAAAATTAAGGCAATGATTTTTCAGGCCTCAATAAGATACACCTTAGATGGACAAATGTAAGAGCCTGACATTGCCAGATGTTAGCAAGGATGTGCAGCAACAAGAACTCTAATGCACTGCTGAAGGGAGTGTCGAGTGGTTTAACCACTTTGAAAAATAATTTAGAATTACCTAGTAAATAATTCACTTACCCTCTGACCCAGCAATTCTATACCTAGAGAAACTCTTACTTAATGTGCACCAAAAGACACATGCAATTCATAGCAGCATTGGTTGTAATAGCAAACCACTGGAAATAAACTCCGCCAATAGAAAATAACCCCAAAGTCCACAACAGAAGAACAAAGCTGTATATTTACACAACTGGATACCTTACAGCAGTGGTAAATGGACAAATTCTATGCAATTCATAGCAGCATTGGTTGTAATAGCAAACCACTGGAAATAAACTCCGCCAATAGAAAATAACCCCAAAGTCCACAACAGAACAAAGCTGTATATTTACACAACTGGATACCTTACAGCAGTGGTAAATGGACAAATTCTAGCTTTATAGACTGGATGAATAAATCTTAGAAATAAAAATATGAAGGAAAGAAGCAAGTTGCAGGAAAGTGTATATGGCACACTAACATCTTCATAAAGTCCACAGACAAACCAAATTTTAGAATAAAAAATTATTTAGGAAGCTATACACACACATGTAATAAAACTAAAAAAAAAAACAAAAAAAAACCCCAAAACCAAATGATGAGTACAGAATTTATAATTGTGGTTATCTTAGTGGAGAGAGGCAGGAGGTGGGATCAGGGAAGAACACTGCATATTCAATATCAATATTACTGCAAATGTCCTACTTCCTAAAGTGGGTGTTGGCTTCAGGGCAGATTTATTTCATTGTTAAGCTTAATACCCTACATATATGTTATAACATGTACATTTATTTATAAATAAAATAAGGAAAGAAAAGAAAAGAGAAAGAGACACCAAGGAAGGCAGGCTTTCGTAACTCCATCAAGGCTGACCGTGTAGGCACTGACAGGAAAACCAAGGTGTAAAGAAATGTTTTGCTTCTTTCTCTATATTTCAAGTGGGTTATCAGTCAAGCTACAATTGAGTTCTTTCTGGAAATGGGCTGGTCTGTCCAATTTTCCATGAATTCCATGTCAACAGGGCAAGGTTATAGAGGTACAACTTCCAATTAAGGGAGGGGAAACTCTCACTGTATTCAGCACTGTTTAAACTATATCTGCAATATCATGTTCAATTCTTGGAACCATATTTTATGAGAAGTATTTGAAAAACTAGAGAGCTTCCAGAGAAAATTAATGTAGACACTGGGGAGTTGAAAATCCATTTCATACTAATGGCTAGGTGAACTTGAATTTGAGATATTCAAGTGAGAGAAGAGCTCATTAGAAATGTGATAGCTGATTTCAAAAATTAAAAAGAAATGCTGTGAAGTTAAAAAAAAATTTAACTTTATTCTGCATGTAGAGTGGCCACCCACTGCCAAAGGATAGAAATATATCGAGGTTGACTTAAGCTTCGAAAATTAAAATATCAGCTCCCAGCAGTTAGCTGGGTGACTAACTCTGGATGGTGGCCTCTCATAGTCCAAGAATTTCACAGAGCTGTGAAAGAATGTTAGCCTTTAAAAAAATGTTGAGAACCTCCATTTTCCTTATAATGGATTATATTTTATAGCTCAAACCATAGGTTTATCATATTTTTGTTCTAAAAAATCAAATAATACTATATAATATTTATCTTCAGTTATATTGTTTATTTTTTATTCCTTCTAACTCAGTTCCAGAGATAGTGGTAAAGAATGAATTACTCCACTCCTCAATAACTACTGAACTCTATGGAATTTACTTAATCTCTCTATACCTCAATTTCTTCAGCTGTATAATGGGGATCATAGCAGTACCTGTATGTGTTAGGCTGAACAATGACCCTTTAAATATGTCCATCTACTAGTCCCTGGAACCTGTGAATATGTTAGTTTACACGGCAAAGGGGACTTTGCAAATGTGATTAAATTAAGGATTTTATGATGAGGAGATTATCCTGGATTATCCTGTGGGCCCAGCATAGTTACCAAGTTCCTTATAAGCAGGATGCAGGAGGAGTCAGAGGTGCAGACTTCTATTATTTTGATGATGGAAGCAGAGGTGGGAGCAAGGCACTTTTTAAATTGGAGGAAGAAGCCCTAAGCCAAGGAAACAGGCAGCAACCAGAAGCTGAAAAAGGCAAGGAAATGGATTTTCCTCTTAGAGCCTCTAGAAGGAAGTAGGTCTGAAGACCCTTTTGACTTTAGTTCTATGAAATTCATTTCTGACTACTGACCTCCAGAACTGTAAGGTAACACATTAGTGTTGCGTTGCGCCACTAAGCTTGTGGTGATTTATTACAGTGGCGATAGGTAATTAATACACCATCTTATAGTTCTTTGTGAGGATCAAATGAGATTAAATCAGTAAAAAGTTCCTGGCTTCTATTACTGTTGTTATCCACCTAATTTACCCAACATGAAGGCTCAACTTCACAAATCAACCATATTAATGTGCCCTCATAAGCCATATTTATACCTCTGTATACATTAATGAGATGGGGAAAGGACTCTGGACAGGAGTCAGAAGTTCACAGCCATTAATGGTGAGGGTCCTGACGGCTGTTTAATGTCTCCATTACTTAGCTATAATTAGAAGCTGGATTGTTNGTGCAATTCATAGCAGCATTGGTTGTAATAGCAAACCACTGGAAATAAACTCCGCCAATAGAAAATAACCCCAAAGTCCACAACAGAAGAACAAAGCTGTATATTTACACAACTGGATACCTTACAGCAGTGGTAAATGGACAAATTCTAGCTTTATAGACTGGATGAATAAATCTTAGAAATAAAAATATGAAGGAAAGAAGCAAGTTGCAGGAAAGTGTATATGGCACACTAACATCTTCATAAAGTCCACAGACAAACCAAATTTTAGAATAAAAAATTATTTAGGAAGCTATACACACACATGTAATAAAACTAAAAAAAAAAACAAAAAAAAACCCCAAAACCAAATGATGAGTACAGAATTTATAATTGTGGTTATCTTAGTGGAGAGAGGCAGGAGGTGGGATCAGGGAAGAACACTGCATATTCAATATCAATATTACTGCAAATGTCCTACTTCCTAAAGTGGGTGTTGGCTTCAGGGCAGATTTATTTCATTGTTAAGCTTAATACCCTACATATATGTTATAACATGTACATTTATTTATAAATAAAATAAGGAAAGAAAAGAAAAGAGAAAGAGACACCAAGGAAGGCAGGCTTTCGTAACTCCATCAAGGCTGACCGTGTAGGCACTGACAGGAAAACCAAGGTGTAAAGAAATGTTTTGCTTCTTTCTCTATATTTCAAGTGGGTTATCAGTCAAGCTACAATTGAGTTCTTTCTGGAAATGGGCTGGTCTGTCCAATTTTCCATGAATTCCATGTCAACAGGGCAAGGTTATAGAGGTACAACTTCCAATTAAGGGAGGGGAAACTCTCACTGTATTCAGCACTGTTTAAACTATATCTGCAATATCATGTTCAATTCTTGGAACCATATTTTATGAGAAGTATTTGAAAAACTAGAGAGCTTCCAGAGAAAATTAATGTAGACACTGGGGAGTTGAAAATCCATTTCATACTAATGGCTAGGTGAACTTGAATTTGAGATATTCAAGTGAGAGAAGAGCTCATTAGAAATGTGATAGCTGATTTCAAAAATTAAAAAGAAATGCTGTGAAGTTAAAAAAAAATTTAACTTTATTCTGCATGTAGAGTGGCCACCCACTGCCAAAGGATAGAAATATATCGAGGTTGACTTAAGCTTCGAAAATTAAAATATCAGCTCCCAGCAGTTAGCTGGGTGACTAACTCTGGATGGTGGCCTCTCATAGTCCAAGAATTTCACAGAGCTGTGAAAGAATGTTAGCCTTTAAAAAAATGTTGAGAACCTCCATTTTCCTTATAATGGATTATATTTTATAGCTCAAACCATAGGTTTATCATATTTTTGTTCTAAAAAATCAAATAATACTATATAATATTTATCTTCAGTTATATTGTTTATTTTTTATTCCTTCTAACTCAGTTCCAGAGATAGTGGTAAAGAATGAATTACTCCACTCCTCAATAACTACTGAACTCTATGGAATTTACTTAATCTCTCTATACCTCAATTTCTTCAGCTGTATAATGGGGATCATAGCAGTACCTGTATGTGTTAGGCTGAACAATGACCCTTTAAATATGTCCATCTACTAGTCCCTGGAACCTGTGAATATGTTAGTTTACACGGCAAAGGGGACTTTGCAAATGTGATTAAATTAAGGATTTTATGATGAGGAGATTATCCTGGATTATCTTGTGGGCCCAGCATAGTTACCAAGTTCCTTATAAGCAGGATGCAGGAGGAGTCAGAGGTGCAGACTTCTATTATGTTGATGATGGAAGCAGAGGTGGGAGCAAGGCACTTTTTAAATTGGAGGAAGAAGCCCTAAGGCAAGGAAACAGGCAGCAACCAGAAGCTGAAAAAGGCAAGGAAATGGATTTTCCTCTTAGAGCCTCTAGAAGGAAGTAGGTCTGAAGACCCTTTTGACTTTAGTTCTATGAAATTCATTTCTGACTACTGACCTCCAGAACTGTAAGGTAACACATTAGTGTTGCGTTGCGCCACTAAGCTTGTGGTGATTTATTACAGTGGCGATAGGTAATTAATACACCATCTTATAGTTCTTTGTGAGGATCAAATGAGATTAAATCAGTAAAAAGTTCCTGGCTTCTATTACTGTTGTTATCCACCTAATTTACCCAACATGAAGGCTCAACTTCACAAATCAACCATATTAATGTGCCCTCATAAGCCATATTTATACCTCTGTATACATTAATGAGATGGGGAAAGGACTCTGGACAGGAGTCAGAAGTTCACAGCCATTAATGGTGAGGGTCCTGACGGCTGTTTGATGTCTCCATTACTTAGCTATAATTAGAAGCTGGATTGTTGCAGCTCTAAAAATTCAATGGTTATATGCTTACTTAAGTAACTCAATAAATACTTTGTGAGTCCACCCTCTGATTTTCCCTTCTGGTTTAACCTGTAGCTGTTGTCTGATTTTTCTAGTGCCAACAGCTCTAGGTTATCTCTACTTTGGGCACTGATTAACCAGGCAGTCCTAATTCCATGATAAAAACAAAAAAGGAAAATGAAAGTAGGACTAGCAGTTCTTAGCTTAAATTTTTGCTTATAAAAAAAGTATTCAATGCTTTACAAATTATGTTCTCAGCAAAAAGTCCTAGCTTTAAGAGTCCATTGGATTCCCCCGGCTTCCTCTGTCTTTATTTCAAGGCAGTGGCTTTCAAGAACGGGACTGGCTGGCCACCCTTACCAAGTGCTCTGCCCAGGCCCTTATCCTCCTAAGTGGCAGGACATTTGACACACTCTCCTTGTTGCTGAAGGTGTAGATAACAGTACATGGGGATCAAACATGACCAAAACAGAACAGACACCACAGTGCTGTTGAACACAAGCTCCCTTTCATATCTTTGCTTTCCCCAACTCACCATGGCAAGTCTCTGAAAAAGATTTGCCATTCATAAATTATTCTGTAAATGCAACATTCCTATTTATTTTAACTCAGCAGGGATTGGATATCATGATAGAGACTTGGATGACATTCAGTTGACATGCAGAGAAACAGTTACTTCAACATGAAGAAATCTGGGAAACTTCACAAGGTGGTCTTGAAAGAAGAATGGATCTTTGCCAGCTGGAGAAGACAGGAAGGACATTTTGGGGAGAAACAATGATATGTGCAAAGGCAGAGAGGCATCCTGTAAAATAGGAAGAAGTTGGCGTGTTTGGCATGGAGTGGGGAGAGGACAGACAATAGCTGGAAATGAGGCTAAGGTCAGCAGCTACAGGTCTGTGCTTGCCATACTGGGCTTCTGAATTTTACTACGTAGAGTTCAGCAATCAAAGAGACAACCGTCATCAGAAATACGGCATGTTCAGATTTCTTTTTACAGAGAATTAAAAAAGCTGGGAGAGGTCTGTGGGATGTTGCAATGGTTTAGGTCTGGGAGAGGGACTGTGGGAGTGGGGATGGAGGTAAGGTGCCGAACTGGAGCAGTCTTCACTGAAAACCACCCGGATGTTGTGGAGACAAAGTCTACAGTGACCTGGAGGTTCCCTCTTGGCTGGTCAGGTGCATGGCAGCATCACTGGCCAAGCCATGGAAAATGAGGGCTGAGGAAGAGGGAACAAAGTTTGGGACCACAGACACTAGACTGAGAAGAACGGGGGAGTAGATGGAAGGTGAAGAGAAACTTGGAATCCTAGAGAACAGAGCCATATTAGGCAAAGTGAGGCAAAGAAAGAGACAGGAAACATGTGGGCAGTGGGACACAGGAGGAGATAAAAAAAAGAATGATGTTGGGGAAACCAAATGAGGACAGATGGACACAGAGGGTACAGGTCAGCTGTGCCAAGTGTGGAAATGTGATCCAGTAGGTCAAGGACAGAAACAGGTACCCCAGAGCCATACCCCAATCCCGGAGCCCTGAACGTCCTACATGGAGATGAGCATTTCTTCTCTTCCCATCTTTATGAGATGACTCTCACAGCACACATCTTTTAGGTCACATGTGTGTGTCTGCTCCACACAGCCAAGGGGAGTGGAGGCTTTCCCACATTCCCACGGAGCCAGAAGGCAGAGACTGGCTCAAGCCACACCACTCAAAAACGTAAAGCCAAATCAGTCTCCAAAGTATTAAAAAAGCAAGAGAGGAGAAAATGAGTAATGTGGACCCAGGAATGAAACCCAAGCACGTAGCAATATGCATGCACACAGATGCAGCGCCAGCCACCCCCTCCTCGGCCCTTCCAAACTGCTTAGAAAGAATAGACCATCAGGCCACAGTGTAATTCATTCCCTTCCCAGAAGTGGAAATTAATTGCAGCTTAAGTGACTAGAGAAAGCAAAGAACTACATAATGCCTGGACACACAATAATCATTAAATGTGGCCATAAGAGCAGTGGTGGGAGAAAGCAGGGATTGGAAGAGAATAAAAAAATGACATTTATGTACTGAGGAGGGATTCAATACACTCCAGGGTGAGTCAGAAAATAGCAAAATTCCTATTTTAGGAAAAAGAGAGGAAAGAAATAATATTGGAATAACAATATCAATATATAGGAAGGTACTTCGAAGAGTTCATGGAAACATTCATATTTTTTCATGAACTTTTGGAGGTACCCTTGTATCTGGACGTTAGTGCTGGGACTGTGCTGTTCTCACAATAAGAAATATGCAAGGGACACAAAGGAGATTCTGCTTTTCTAAGGAAAAAAAAATATGACAGAACAGAAGAAAGAATAATGGCAAGAGACTGAGTCACGGAGAGGAAAGCCCGGCGCTGGGAGGGGATATAAGAACCGCCAGCACCACTGTGCTCTTTGCAGCCTTCAGGAGAGAACGGCACCGTTAATAAATGCACAGCACTAAACAAGACAGGCTTTGAGCCACGACTTGACTAAGAAAGATGGAGTCAGAACTCAAAGTTCAGATTTTGAAATATATATACACACACAACATACATTCTATTTCTCATATTTTAAAAAGTATATCTGCTTGAGTATATTGGAAGATTAATGAGAGCAATTAAGTGGGTTTTTTTTCTTTTTCTTTAGCTTCATTCCGGGCCTGACCATCAAAAATAATGATGATTCAAGTTATCAGAAATCATTCTATGAGTCAGATACTTGCGCCCTTGAGCGTGGCTCCTAAGGTTGCATTTCTACGCTTACAGCATCCATTATTCCCAGGTTGGGTGGCCCGGAAGATCACATACATCTAATCACCTGGGTCCAGCTTCTTTGAACTGCTCTGAGTACTTCTCTTTTCCCAGGAAGGATTCTCCTCCTTGCTGTGAAGTTTAATAATAATGTGAAGCTCTTCACATTGTGATCAACGAATCAGCTAATCAATGATAAAAATAAGTAGATGTAGAAACATTTCTAGTTCTCAGGTCTGGCTGGTGGAAAAAAAATCCACTGAGAGAATGGATGCCCTTAAGTCTCATAGCAGAGGGTTGATTAAAAAGAGAACATTCAGTCCCTGCATCAATCAAATGTGTATGGACTAGGCTCTTTTCTTCACTAAGCATAAAAAGGGGTAACAGGTCTTTGTTATTTCTGTTTATTCAAGGATCCTGCTGTCTACATGCCTCAAGCCAAAAAGGAGATACAGGGAATAAAATGAACACACATTGGCCCAAAGAACAAATTCACCTAGCAGGAAATGGGTTTGCCTTCCTCTGAATCTTACAGAACTCTGTAACTCCCTGATGACACATGTCATCCTCCCCTTTAAATAGTTTTTACTAGTGTTCATATCTCAGTTCTCCTATTTTGCAAACTCTTCACAAGCAGGATGGCATCTTAATACCTTAGCTGAATAATATCTCACCTTTCTCAAGGGCTTTATACTGTCCTAAGATGCCTTCAGGTGTACTAATCTCATTTGGTCTTTATGAACCCATCAATCAGGCAGGGCAGCCACATTATGCTCAATTTATTGATGAAGTAATTGTGATTGAGAAAGTGAAATGATTGGAAGATTCCATGGCTTCCCAGCTTAATTCCAGAGTAAGGAATGAAGCATATTAATCCAGGCTCCCATACCAGGACTCTTTCCCCAACACCAAACTTTTCCTCTTCCTACATGCCACATTTTACAGCCGGTAATCAGCCAGGTGCCCATTAGGAGAAGGATGTCTGGAGAGAAGAACAAAGGAGCAGACACCCAGGGCAGCTGAAAAGAGAAAAGGAGATGGCCACCAACTGATCTTCATGTTTCCTAATCAGACAAGCCCCTGAAACACTGCTGCTACACATCTGACATTTCTAATCTTTTCGCCTCTGTAAGGTGTCAGGCAGCCATGCAGGGGTCAGAGGGAACAAAAAGACGTGTGTGTTTGTGTGTGTGTGTGTGCACATACATGCATTCCTTACTTAAAGAATAATGTGGTATTGTGAGATTGGGGCTGGCCGGTTAGCTCAATTGGTTAGAGCACAGTGTTATAACACCAAGTTCAAGGGTTTGAATCCCTGTACCAGCCAGCTACCAAAACCAAAACAAAACAAAACTGGTATCGTGAGATGTATGGGATCATTGATGTTGGAGTGGGAGGACCCTCAGGGGGCATCTGTTCCAGTGTTGCTAGAAAGATCCTCAGACAGAAAGAAAAAAAAAAAAAAAGACCTTTTCTTCACTCAGTCCCAGAATACAAGCATGGAGTAATGGTATCTTGGCCCAGTCACTGGCACTGGGTAAAAGGGTAGATGAGAAGCTCCTGTCAGGTAGAGGGATAGGAGGTTATTAATCCCCGAAAGTCAAAGACAGTGTCTCAGGTATGGATCCCCAGAAGCAATGCCTCAGATGACAATTCCTACGCAAGTCAGTCTCTTAGGGGACTGAAGGAAGCATGACAGGGCAGGAGAAAAGGCAGAAAAAGATGGGGTGTCAGAAATCTAGTCTGATCCACAGAGAGCTCTGCAGTGTAAATTACTCAAAGGTCATAGGGCACAGAGGCGAGAGAGTTGAGCAACACCCAGTCACTGGCCAAGGGCTGTCTCCAGGGAGGGAGCTGGAACTTCATAGCCATCTCTGGAGAAGGTAGTTGTCATCGTCAAGGGCACCTCTCCAGAGGAGGGTGCAGATGTGAGGAGCTGGCAACCAACACTCATAGCAGTGGAGGAAAGGTGCCGTAGCACAGGGACAGGGGTCTGGGTAGGGCACCAACAGCACCAGCTACCAGCAGCTTCTCACACCGAGAGGAGCTGCATTCCACGGAGGTGGTCTAATTTGGAGCTGGAGGGCCTGTCATGGGAGCTATAAGCAACCTGGGGAGCCAGTTCTCTGCCTGACACGTTACAAAACCATCTCCAGAAGTTGCTTTGATGAAACTTTATAGCCTCTACATTTGTTGGTGTCTTTCAGTCAATCACTATCTCCTTGCGGCAACACATGCAAAACATTTCTTCACTACTCTGTTACCCTCCACCCAAATTTCTATTTGTACATCTCAAGGACAGTGGGCTCAGTAACTCCCAAAGGCAACCCATTCTACTTTGCTATTAACTACATGTTAGTAACTTCTTTAATAAAGCAAAAATCTATTTCCTTGTAATTCCCACTCACCAATGTCATGAAAAAGAGGTCTAACCCTTAGATACTTTCTCTTCTACAGGCGAAATAGTTACAACTCAGACGATTCTACAATATAGGACATGATTTCAAATCTGCCTACCCATCTGTCCCTACCCAATGGAGAATTTCCAGTTTGTCCATGACCCCATTTAAGGAGGTGCTCAGAACTACCAAACCCTCCAGGAGTGGTGTGACCTACATGGATCAAAGGAGCACTACTCTTCTTGTCCTGGACACAGCAGTTCAATTAATGCAATCCAAAATTAACTTCATGATTCAAATAAACTCGACTATAAGACCCCTTACACCACTAATTTATACTGTCTTATAAACAACAAATTTATGTATTTTTGCATGTGCTGCCTGTCTTACCCCATCTTTAGTTTCTAAATTGATTTTTTTTTCCTTTTTGTCTTTTTTCGTGACTGGTAACGGGATCGTAACCCTCGGTGTCGTGCCCGCACCGCGCTCAACCAGTGAGCAGACTGGTCTCTATAGGGGATCCGAACCCTCGGCGGGAGCGCCGC
>NW_007730586.1:102361-135667 GCF_000696425.1 Galeopterus variegatus
TGTATTTTTGCATGTGCTGCCTGTCTTACCCCATCTTTAGTTTCTAAATTGATTTTTTTTTCCTTTTTGTCTTTTTTCGTGACTGGTAACGGGATCGTAACCCTCGGTGTCGTGCCCGCACCGCGCTCAACCAGTGAGCAGACTGGTCTCTATAGGGGATCCGAACCCTCGGCGGGAGCGCTGCCGCACTCCCAAGCGCCTCACTCTACCGAGTGCGCCACCGGGCCGGCCCTCTAAATTGATTTTTTAAAAATATAGGCTGCACTCCCAAGCACCTCACTCTACCGAGTGCGCCACCGGGCCGGCCCTCTAAATTGATTTTTTAAAAATATAGGCTTTTATACCTATTCAATTAAAAGTTAATTTTGGTCCATCATTCCAACCTGAAAGTATCTTTTTGGGTATTAATTCTGTTACTTAAAGTATGTACTATGCTTCCAGGTTTCATGTCAATCACAACTTGATACATACAGTATCTGCCGCCTCATCAAAATTATTGATTAAAAAATAATATCTTGAAAGGGCTGAGGTGGATCCTCATAGCCTGCCCTTACAGACCACCCTCCCAGGAGCCACGGCAGTGCCCACACAGTTTAATTTGTGCTTTTTCTAAGACCCAGTCTAAATTTTGTGATTAATTCCTTCAGATAATACTCTGATACAGTGAGTTTTGAAGAATGCAAAATAATTAATTTATAAAACATTTGCAGTTACATTCATTTCTTAGAATATAAAAAGTGAATATGAAGTTGGTAGTAGTTTTATAAATAAAAGTAATCCAAGAAGACAAAGGCCAAATATAGAATATAATTGCAGAATTAAAAAAATCATTTTCTTCCATGTGACAGAGGATGACAAGTCTGAGGGGGCCAAAGGGATAATAACTGAGCCTTGGATGGGGTCACATGCATGTAAAAACAGGTGACCAGCAATAAGAGAACAAGGAGACTAAATGACTGTATTAGTTATCTATTGCTACATAACAAATTCCCATAAACTTAGCAGCTTAAAACAACAAAATTTATGATCTCGCAGTTTCCATGGGTCAGGAGTCCAGGCTCAGGTTAGCTCAGCCCTTCATCCAGAATCTCACCAGGCTGAAATCAAGGTGCTAGCTGGGGCTGCAAGCTCATCTGGGGTTTGGGGTCCCCTTCCAAGCCTACTGGTTGCTGGCAGAATTTAGTTCTTTGCCATTCTAGGACTGAGGTCCCCATTTTCAGTGCTGGCTGTTCTCAGCCCCTAAAGGTCACCTGCCATTCCCTGCCACGTGACCCTCTCTACAAATAAGGCAATTTGCTCTTCAAGGAAGCAGTGGAAAATCTCTTCATTCTGGTAAGATGGAGTCTTATATTATGTAGCCAAGAGAGGGACTCTGCCCTCATATTCGCAGGTCCCATCCACAGCAAAGAGAAATTATAGAGGGTGCATACACCAGGGGGTGGAATCTTTGGGGTGATTCTAGAATCCCACCTGCCACAATGACATAACATGGCTGAAGCATCGTAGAGGGGCCTGGAGAGGCCCTTTGCACCCTGCTAAGGAGTTTGAACTTTATCCTGAAAGCACTGGAGGCACATTTTGGGATGACTCCCCCTTCTTGGAGGTAGAGGAAAATGTAATAAGTAATAGTGGTTAAGAAAGTATTCTAGGAAGCATGGCACTTGGAGAGAGTATCGTTAAATGAACTGAGGAAATAAATGTAAAGCACGGTATAATCCACATACACACTTGATTCACTGCCGTGCTCCCAAGCAACGTACTCTCCAGTGCGCCACCGGGCCGGCCCGCAAAATATTGTTTTTTGCTGTTGCCATTACGTGAAGGGCACACTTAATCACAATGGCGATGGGGTGAAGTGTAGTTTTACTTTCTCACAGTTGTTACCCAGGCAAGTATATCATCTTACTTGGATAGGATAAGCAGGTGAGGAACTGCTGTTCTTCTACCACGAGGATTTTGAACAAATTAACTGTGACCTTGTGGTCTATTTCTTTTCTTTACGTACCTGTGCTATCCTTATTCAGGGAGTCTGGTTCTTCTAAGGGCTGAACAGCCCTCCAAACATTACATATAAAAACATCCCAAAGTTCAATTTGTCTCTGAGTTTTCCATTCACAAATGTGTCTACACACTACAACCTCAAGAACAACCAGGGTTTGTTCTTAAATATCATAACGATAACATCTACAAGCTACTTATTATATGCCAGGCACTGTTCTCAGGCTTTGTACCCTCACAGTCAGATGAGGAACCTGTGGCAAAGAAAGTGTATGTAACTTGTTGGAGGTTACACAGGTTGTTAGTGGTAGAGCTGGGATGTGAATTCAGGCTGACTAGCCCGCCATGGTTCACAGGGTCAGAAAGAAAACAGGCAGCCACCAAGCTCTTAAAGCTGACCTTTGAGGCACTCAATAAAGTATTGCTGACTAGCAATGACTGCTTTTGAGTAGCAAAATCAGAAGTATATCAGAATTAAGGTCTTAATTACTTGAGATTATGTTATGGACATGAGGAGGACGAGAACAGTAGGATAAATAAATCCGAAAGGTAGTTCTTAAAATAATTCGAATAAACTTCAAAACTATGCAATAAACCAACAAAGAGAGAGAAAAACACAGGTAAAAAATTTTAGAAGTTTAAGAGAATACTGTGTTCAATTCCATGCTTATTATTTTAAAATATTAACAAAAAGACATTATTTAGGTAGAATATGAATTATCAAAATTGACATAAGCAGAAATAGAAGCGCTGGCAGATCAACTGATTAGAGAAGATAATCCAACAGCAGCAAAGAGAAACAACAACAAAAATGTCTTTAAAAGATATAAAAGCATTATCTGGGTCAAAACGTAATTCTGTCACAGAGAATTTCAGAGGAAACTTCTTTCAAATTGGCAAGGAAAATATCAATCCCATAGGTCCAGAGCACAGAAAAAGATAAAAACTTTCTAATCATTATATGAAGTTAATATCATTTTGATATCAAAACATACAGGACAGCAGAAAAATTCAACTAAAGACCAAATCACGATGAAAATTGATGCAATCATTTGAAACAAATATTAAATATCGCAGTGAGTTAAGAAAACATTTAATCATGACCAAGTAGGCTTTACTCCAAAGATAAAAAGATAATTAAATATTAGGAAATCTGTGATTATGGTACATCATTTTAATAACCCAAAGGCAAAACTTACACAATTTAAAAGAAAATATAATAATCTGCATCATCAGGTGTTAAGTGCATTATATATAATTTTCACTGGATACTTACAATATCCTCCCAAGATATTTATATGATTATCCTCATGTTACAGAGTAAGAAACTGAAGTTGGATGAGGGTAAATAACTTGCTCAACTTTACACAATTCTAAAAGAAGGAGTAATTTAGTTTCAGGCCTGTCTGGCCCTAAATCTCATACTCTGGCTTCCATGTTTTCCTCATAGATGATAATTTACCAAATAATCAAAAAGGTATTTTGTAACATCTCAAAATCTACTTTTGATTTAAAAATTCTCAGCATATTCAGAATGCAATAAACTGTCTTTAACATGATTAGGAAAAGTTATCATAAAATAAATACCTGTTAAAATCAGAAACGAGATAAGAATAGAATACCAGTAAGCATTTTTAACATTGCTGTAGAAATTCTGGTCAATGCTAGAAGACATAATCCCCAAAGAAGAGGTATGTTCTTTGGAAAGGCGATAGAATCATTATTTCGTTACAATATAATTGTTTAATAATAAAATTCAGGAGAACTAAGTGAAAAAATCATTAGCATCAATAAATAAATATAATCAAACAACAAAATGTAAAAATCAACTTTCATTTAACAGTTACCACCAATTAGAAAACAAGAGAAAAAATCTCAAATACAATTAAATAAAAGTATCTAGTACCTAGTAATAATCTTAAAAACTATGCAGAATGTCTACAAATAAGTATTTCTTGTCACATCACATAAGACTGAAAAAACAAAGATATTATAAAATAATTGAAAATCGTGAAAATGTAAACTCTTCCAAAATAATTCACTGTTTGTCCATAATTCCATACAAAATACATTAAAATTTTTTTAAATTTGAAAACTAACTCAAACATTCACCTTGAAGAATGCTCAGTTGATAATACGTTTAAAATACAAAATAATGAAGGGGTTAGGGGTTGCCATATCAGAAACAGAAATATGCTATTCAAAATATAACGGGCCATACAAACTACAACATGGTTCTGCTACATAGAAGATAGTTAAAGAAATAAAATAGAGAGACCAGATATAGAAATATATATACCAATTGAATTAAAGATAGATTTAATCACAAATCAGTGAAGAGGGAATAATCAATAAATGTTATTGGATTAGCTATTTGAATAGTTAAAAAGTTCCATCCCTATCTTATGCTACATATTAAAATAAATTATACGTGGATTACATACTAAATTTGAAAATAAAATTATAAAGGACTATGAAAAATATAGGTGGTTATTCATTAGATATTGGGCCAAGCATAGAATATCTGTATATAAAAATAGTGGAATGTGTCAGAAAGTAATATTAGATTTGATTGCAGAAACGAACATGAAAAATATTCATATATCAGACAGCATAATACTCAAAATGAAAAGGCAAACGCCAAACTAGAAAAATCATTTCCAGGGATATGACACAAAGACAGTTCACAAGTAAAATATTAACCACTCAATGGATAACTGGGCAAAGAACAAAGAACACAGATAAGCCAGGCACAGAAAGTGAAACACCACATGTCCTTATTCAAAAGGGGGAGCTAAAAAAATAAACAAATAAATTAAAAAAGAAAGAAAGAAAGATACAATCACAATAATATGTTGAACTTTCAAAAGGAGAGAACAGAACTGAGGTTACCAGAGGTGGGAAAAGATACAATCACAATAATATGTTGAACTTTCAAAAGGAGAGAACAGAACTGAGGTTACCAGAGGTGGGAAAAGATACAATCACAATAATATGTTGAACTTTCAAAAGGAGAGAACAGAACTGAGGTTACCAGAGGTGGGAAAGGGGGAGGGGTTTCTTGGTGAAGGGCCAAGAAACACGATTACACTGCATAATGTTGAATATACTAATTATTCTGATCTGAGCATCACATAGTGCACACAGGTATTGATATTCAACTCTGTACCCCACAGATATGTACAATCAACTATGGTTGAATTAAAAAAAAATGAACACAGATCAACAAGTTACAAAAGAACTATAAATATCCAATAAGCATTCAAAAAACTTTTAAAAATGATTAATGATTAACACTGCTAAGTGTGAGGAGAAACAGACAATCCTGCACACTTCCAGTAGGAGTATAAATTAATATCTTTGGCCATGTCTAAGAAGAAGCATACAAATATTCATTTATGCCCTTTGATTACATCTCCTAGGAACTGCCCAGCAGAAGCAACTAAGAAGGTGGCAAAAGATGTAATGCAAGGCTCTTCAAGGCTGCATCATTCATTCTAGGAGGAAGCATAAGTATCCACTACAGACGTACACCTAAAGTGCGATATAATCCAGTCACCGAATAACCATGTTTTGAAAAATATTTAATGCATTGAGAAAATGCTCCCAGTCAAGTGAACATAAGATATAAAACTTTGCCTAGACCATGGTCACAGTTCTGTAATATAACCATATATGTAGAGGAAAAACACTGAAGAAAATGTGCCAAAATGTTACAGTGTCTGTGTCTGAGCACTAGAATAGGCCATTTTTATTTTCTACAATTAACATCACAATAAAATTTATTAAAGAATAAGAACAAAATGGTTATTGACAAGAAAAACAAGAGTGTCTGAGCACTAGAATAGGCCATTTTTATTTTCTACAATGAACATCACAATAAAATTTATTAAAGAATAAGAACAAAATGGTTATTGACAAGAAAAACAAGAAGCTGGACATTGGATTTTACCTTCTCGGAAATAAGGAAGCCTTTGCCTTTTGTGTCTCTTTAATGTTACAGCACTATCTTAGAGGGAAGTGTGTGGAGTGGGTGTCACGTAAGACGCCAAAACCTCGAAAAAGAACCGTCCTAGAGGCCACCTCTCCATCAGATCTGGCTGTTTCCTTCTCTTCTCCTTCTACTCTGGCCTGTTCTTGCTCAACTCTGCCAGTCTTCACTTTCCTCCCACTCAAAGTCTGGCCACAAGAAAACAATCCCAACACAGGAAGCAGTCTGAAGGGAGGTCAGAATGCTGGGTGATTTTCAAGGAATGATGTGTTTCTGCAAAAATGCATTCTGCTTCTGCTAAATTATCGTTCCAAAACATTACCCACATTGGAAAGATCTTTCTCAAAAAAAAAAATCTGTGCTCTTGAAAATTCCTACAATGCCTACTGTGACGGTGACATCAGAAGCCCATTTCTCCTTCAACTCATGGAACTCTACTAAAACCATCTCATTTGATCATTCAAAAATATTCAGCATGTATTTATTGGGTATCTGTGCTCTTGAAAATTCCTACAATGCCTACTGTGACGGTGACATCAGAAGCCCATTTCTCCTTCAACTCACGGAACTCTACTAAAACCATCTCATTTGATCATTCAAAAATATTCAGCATGTATTTATTGGGTGCCTTCTATGGTTCTGGGAAGTACAATGTGGGTGTGGGTGGCTGAATAACGGTCCCCAGAGATGTCCACATCCTTATCCTAGACCCTGTGAATAAGTTACTTTCTATGGAAAAAGGTACTTACAGGTGTGATTAAGGTAAGGATCATCAGATGGGGAGCTTATCCTGCACTATTTGGGTGAGACAGGGGTCCTTATCAGGGAAAGAGGCAGGAATGTCAAGAGATGGAGATGTGAGGTCATGTGATGGTCACATGTAGAGGTCAGAGTGATGTGGGACCATGAGCCAAGGAACACAGGCATCCTCTAAAAGCTGGAAAAGGCAGGAAATAGATTCTCTCCTACAGCCTCCAGAAGGAACACAGCCTGATCGACCTATTTTGAACTTCCACAGCTTCTAGATAATAAATGTGTGATGTTTTAAGCCACTATGTTGGTAGTAATCTGCTATAGCAAATGAATATAGTAGGAGTCAATGAAATCGATAGTTACCTTTCATGTAGCCTTACTGGACTTTCATCACCATTAAGGAATTTCTGGTTTTTTGCCAAAATTTTCCAAACCATATTACAATCAATGCAAGTCCTACAAGATATTCCACAAGTTTAAGGGGTTCTGTAATTAGACATTACACAGTATCACCTTCTTGGAAATTCACAGTATGCTTTAGCATATGAAAAACTAAGCAGTCTACAGTTAAGAAGTTTGTTTCATTTCTTTTTAATTCAGAATTTTCCTAATGTATTTGACCACAGAAGGTTTTAAACATCTATTTACATCGATATCAACAGCAAGAAACAGTGATGGTTTTGCATACATGCTATGTGCTAGGCAATAGGCTGAGTCCTGAGGACAGGAATGAATCCATTCTTTAAACTACTTCTCGAAGTTTAGATAAGTTTAAACAAACTGATAAACACTACCAATCTCTATGACATTTGAAACATACCATGTGTTTAGTTATTCTCTTAGGTGTTTCACTTTATCTTACACAATAAGAAGTTATGTTCCTAGAGGGTAAGTATATTTCTTTACATGTTAAATCTGCAAGCCCATCTTCCACAGCATCTGCCCTCAGGGAGCTAATATTCCATTTGACAGGATATGCATACGTTTGTAAGAAATAAGATATTTTAGGAAGAAAGATAGGGATTTTTTGTTACCTAATTTGACAAACAGATAAACCTTACTGACAGATTAAGCAGATTGTCCCAAACTCTTTACTGAAGGGTCCCTAGATTATATGACCAAAAAGAGCTTCCTGAATAGCATGAATTTTTAAAGTCATGAAGGGACAGTCACCTTTATGGTGACCCAGCACACACACTTGGATCTCTTGCTTTGCCCCTCTTCATTCCCCCACACCCTCCATGTCTCCTCTCCTTATGATCTTAATCGAAGTCTGGGGTCTTGATGGCAGTATTGGTTTGACTTATGAGACAGTGCAGTGGCACAGTTGGATTTTTTGAATCTTCACTGTACCAGGTAATATTATTATAGAGTGTTAATTACTCCCCTATTTTCTCAAAGGGAATAAGAAACAGTTCTAAATACACTACATTCTAGCCCAGCAACAAATGGCTGATACTGTTGTCGTTATAGCAAAGTATTTTTTGCAACTTCCCAGTCCCCCGTGATCACAGGTGACACAGTTGCATAAATATTGCTTCTGTTTTTATAAGCAATTAAGTAATCTAAAAATAAAGGTAGATGCGATCTTTATAGCAACATATATTTTAATTATAAAATTAGTAAGCACAGATTCCCCTTTCCAATTACTTTTTAACTCAAATCAATCAAATTTCAAAGAACTATGCTTTTGTTTTTAAAATTCAATTAGGAAAAACAATCTGAAGTATTTAATGAATGTTATCAATTATAATGCATTACCGTGAGAAAACCTTATCAACCTTTTTGAAGTACTATTGAGTATTCTACACAGTCCACTATTCTGTAACAATTAACTAGGGTTAGCCATAAAAACAAAGTCAACTCCTGAACTTAAAATAATCTTAGCAACTCAAACAGGTCTAAGTTAACCTGCAATAAACCTAGGGAGAGAAATTTATCATGCCACACTCTGCAGTAATGGGAGGGTTTGATTTCCCAGAGGGAAGGCCTTTTGTTTCATCTTGTCCTATTAATTCTAAGTTCAATTGCCAGCTGTCAGTTGTGATCACATCTAAAGGAAATTTAAAGTATTATGGGCCAAAACACTAAGGACTGATTTTTGGAGGAGAAGGGATAAATAGGGATTGGGTGATAAATCACCAATGAACACCAAGAGAACTTGAGAAAGTCTGACCATTTCTGTGCTTAGAATGTGTCAGGGGGTCAGTGCTTTGCAAATAGGAGGGGATGTGGAAAGAAAGGTCATAATTCAGTAGTCATCCAAATGGTATCACAGGAGTTTGAACTACTGAGAGACAAGTAGCTGCTTCTTGCTGACCAACAAGATTGCTGCAAGTTTCAAGGAAAGAGAGTAGCAGTCAGTAATCATTAAGATCACTTCATTCAGTAAGCATTTATGAAGTACCTTCCTGCTCTTGATGACAAATTCTCTTTCCTTGAAATCTGTGGCAATCTTTTTGGTCAGCAAGAAACAACTACTTGTCTCTTGGTAGTTCAAACTCCTGTGATACCATTTGGGTGACCACTGAATTATGAATCTTTCTTACCACATATACCATTTGCAGAGCACTGACTCCTGACACATTCTAAGCACAGAAATGATCAGACTCTTTCAAGTTCTCTGGTTTTCACCAGTGACTTACTATCAAAGACAGGAGTATAACCTAATAACTACAAAAAAGATTTGCACATATAAAGTAATCAGCGTAATCACATAGAAACACAAATCAGGGGTCAGCATGCTATTTAAAATATCTTTTTAAAGTCTCCATTAGAAAAACTGTTACTTGGGCCGGCCCGTGGCTCACTCGGGAGAGTGTGGTGCTGACAACACCAAGCCAAGGGTTAAGATCCCCTTACTGGTCATCTTTTAGAAAAAAAAAAAAAAAGAAAAACTGTTACTTGGGCCGGCCCGTGGCTCACTCGGGAGAGTGTGGTGCTGACAACACCAAGCCAAGGGTTAAGATCCCCTTACTGGTCATCTTTTAGAAAAAAAAAAAAAAAGAAAAACTGTTACTACTGGGCCGGCCCCGTGGTGCACTAGGGAGAGTGCAGCGCTTGGGTGCACAGCAGTGCTCCCGCCCACAGGTTCAGATCCTATATAGGGATGGCCAGTGCAATCACTGGCTGAGCGCGGTGCAGGCAACACCAAGCCGAGGGTTGCAATCCCCTTACCGGTCACACACACGAAAAAAAAAAAAAGAAAAAGAAAAACTGTTACTGCTTAACTCTGAGAAAGGCATTTGACCAGAAGACATAAACAGAATGAAATTTACAATGTTGGTAATATTAATGGTCACCTTAGATAACTATATAAACAATTTTCCAGAGACAATTGCTATGACTTAGGAAAGCTAAAATGTCCAGATCAGCAGGCCTTGCCCTGGTTTGTTCCGTCACATAGAGAAGCAGTATTAAGATATGGGTCTGTGTTAAAATAAACTTATATACCTCCCATCTTGCCAGGTACACAATCTAGAAGTTCATTTTCTGAACTGAGACACACTCCACTAAGTACCTGTCATGAGGTTACAAAACATAGAAAAAATAAAAACCTTGGTCTTTGAACGTTTACAACAAATTCAGGTTGTTTGACTAAATATATAGTAAAATGGTCAAGAGTTAGCAAGTTCTGGGTATAAAAACTAATATTTGAACATAGGAAGGTCCTTTCAGAGAAGAAAAGACCTGCAGCTGGCTTTGGAAAGGAAGGAGAATGCAAGCCAACAGATGACAGTGAAGGAATATGTGCCATCAGTTAAAAATAAATGACAGCAGAGTCCACACAAAGACAGGACAGGGAGGTGTGAATTTAAAGAATGGCAAACAGAGCAGCCAAAACAAGGTCAAGGACAAAGGTAAGAGAAGGCAAAGGCAGGATTCTGAATTTGAGAGAGGGAAGTGATGAGAAGCCAGGTGGCTATTTAGAGGGGTAACAAAACGGTGGCTATAAAGTTGGTCAGTGAAAAACAAGGAAAGGACAACTGGGAATCAGAAGTTCTTTAGAAACAATTATTATTAATTCCTGAGAGCAAGCTACTTACAGGCATATTTCAGTACAAGTCTGGTGAACACTGCAAAGCAGCACAATGAAACCATTTTCATGAGGTCACATATGTATGACCCATTGCTGAAATCATGGCTGGCCACTTTCATATTAAAATGCAGTGTATCACAACACTGTCACATTAAACATTCCCAGGAAGGTCTGATGGCTGATAGACAGAAATGGGCATTTTGACAGGAAATTCCCAGGACAAGTAACCCACACTGGAGAACACTGCATATTAAAATGCAGTGTATCACAACACTGTCACATTAAACATTCCCAGGAAGGTCTGATGGCTGATTGACAGAAATGGGCATTTTGACAGGAAATTCCCAGGACAAGTAACCCACACTGGAGAACACTGGAGGAAAGACAGAAGTACTATTTACCTCAGCAGGGAAAGTAGCTAAATTGTTCTTTCTGCTTATTAATAGGCCAACATTTAGTCCAAGAGCTCTATTATGCAGTGGAATTTTTGACTTTCTCTCCTGAAATTGAAAGTTAGGTAAAAGGTTTTCTGCATAATGCTTGTCTACAAATTCTGTGACTATTCGCATAGGTTTAGGGAGATGAGAGAAGGTTTTTTAAAATAGGAAAGCCAGCCTAAAGAATATTAGCCTTATCTTTTAGTTAAATACAGTATATTTGAGAATATCTTAACTCAAAGGAGGCAATATACTGATAAAATTTTTCTTTGCACAAACGCTAGTTTTAGTAATAGCTTAGAATTAGGAAGAAAAGATTAAGTTTGGATGAATAATAGGAGGCTAAAAAAGATACTTAGTTGGCTTTTAGGTTCTTTGTGGGACTTCTTGCTTTGATTTAAAAATAATAATCACAGAGGTAGAAATAAGACAATCTAATGCCTAAGCACTGAAATGAACATCATAAGAATGAATGAGGAAAGAAACGAAGAGGGAAGGAAAGGGAGAGAGGGAAAGAAGGAAGAAACAAAGCTTTGAGCAAAGTATCACAAGCTAATTTTTAACATTCTTCCTTACACAATTGAAAATCTTGTTGAATTCTTTAAGAAAGAAAACTCCCGTGGGTATACTATACAACTGTGGCTCAGGGACCATGTGATATTTATTCATAGTCTGAAAAGTCTTTGTATGAATTCTTGGGAAATAAGAACTAAAGACTCAAAAAGAGATTCCCGTAGAGGGGAAGGTAGCTGGACAGCATGATTTACAGCAGACCTCACACTCACACATTGGCAACCCTCACAAAAGCTGATTTGTCCTGACATTTATTCCTTCTGAATTTTTAGTAATGAGTTTCAAAGGTAAACGACACCTCATTGCAAGAAATGACATTTTCTTTCCCCTGTGCATTTATGTACATATTCTACATTTCTTCTGACGCATTCTTCACTTTTACTCTTAAAAGTGTACCGCCCGATCTATCTATGAGGTCTTTCAGTCTCAGTTCATGACAAACCTTATACTTATTTTTCCTAAAATCTCAGAGATGGGTTTCTGAGTTATGTAATAGTGCACTTCATCCTCGGTACAAATTAAAATAGGCATTGTAAAGTATAAGTAAATTAAAAACTGGATAAAAACAAAACAAAACAAAACAAAAAAAACCCCCCTGAGCAATCTATAGCAGGCTCAGCTTTTTTTGAGGGATTAAAGTGCATCCAGTCAACTGGTATGAAGGTCACCACACAAAATGTTGCAATCTTAAAGTGCCATTGACACATAGTCTGGGTGCAGCAGCAGTTTAGGACTAATTCATGGTGCTCTTACTCTTTACTCATTCTTATTTCAAAATCATTCATAAATGTAGGTTATGACGGTCTATCGCATTTGCAGCAAAATGTTCTAAAAATTAGGACAATCTTCCTTTAAAGTGAAATAAAAATATTTATATAACTTTTAAAAATTTGCTTCTCATATCCAGCTTCTGTTATTGGAAAAGTGACCCACAAGCTCAAAAGTCTACAATTAATTTCTTCATGATAGATAGGTGCTATGACAAATCTGTCCTTTAATTATTCATTATCCACCTGCTGTCAATGTCTACACTACCAAATAGTTTCAGTTGAAATTTTCTGATTTTCATTGGAAAGAACTGAGAGCCATGAGCCACCACATGTACCTTTAGCTTCAAGGTCAAAATCAGAAGAAAGCATTCCCGGTACTGGGATCTCCATTCATCTTCCTCCTGCTCCTGACCTGCTGTTTTTCTGTTGGCAGTGTTGGTTCCTTGCAAAGCAAATAGCTGCCCTCTCTGAATGGAGATGCCCATCTTCTGAGTCCATGCTACAAGCACAAACTTACCTGCAAGTCATTTAGGGAGTGCATCGGACTCACAGCCGATAATCACAAAGCTGACCTTTAAACCCCAGCTTTTAGCACAGGATTGGGTTATTTCACTTTGTGTTTGCTCGACAGTTCCAGGCGTCACAGGGTCTGGGTTTACTGAGGTGGGGCGAACCCGGGAACCTTGCTCCAACTCCCATGTTGCAACTGATAGAAGAGGGTTGGGGGCTGGGCTGGTAGGGGCCTCAAGCCCCAAACACTTGCTCCATGTTGCAACTGATAGAAGAGGGTTGGGGGCTGGGCTGGTAGGGGCCTCAAGCCCCAAACTCAAGTGCGCCCAATATCACAGGGGTTAGAACACATTCTGAAGTCTTTAGCAACTAGAGATCACTGGATTACACAAGCCTCCTGACTAGAGCTAACAGCCATGAGAGAAATGAGAAGGAGCCCTGGGGGCTGGAGAGGAAATTTTTTTCCTTTGCTTTCACCTTGTTTCAGTGACACACTGAGCTTGATAGATAGAGCTCGAGGCAAAAGGAAAAATCAGTAATACTGATCCTGTCTTTATTAGAAAATTAATATTTCGTTCATTCTGGATTTTTTGCACTGAATTTGATTTTTTAAAATAGTGCACTGAAATAATATTTGTCTTGATTGCTTAGCATTTAAATTCTGTGCCCAGGGCAAGTGCTTCTCTTCCCTCCCCCTAATCTTGTCCCTGCCCTGTCACCTCGCTGTTTCCCTCTTCCATCTTCATCTAAAAGTGGAAGCAGATCTGGAGCAGTGGCAGAGATGCTTATAGCTGAGGTGAGAAGGGAGAAGAGCCCAGTCATACAAGAAAAACATTTCTGAGCATGTACTGTGTGCCAGGCTCTATGTTCATGCTATGAGGAAGGTCTACTGACCCGCGGCTGAGAAAGCTGAGGCTATTGGAAACATGCTCCTTTCTACTTTCCTCCATCCCAGGAACTGGCTGTACAAACCACCCGGCACTCAAGCAGAAACCTGGGAATTGTCCATGATTCCTCTTCTCTATCCTGCTGAATCTATCGTCAACACTTGTAACTGTCCGTGGTCACCCAAGTAGTAAAGGAAGGAGTAAAGTTCCAAAGATGGCATCTTTGATGACAATGTCTTCAATTTTTCTGCCATGTCTGCCACCTTTCTGGGAAAAAGTGGGTTCATTGAATTGTTCTGCTATCTTATTGGCCGGCCCAGGGCAAGGCTGATTATGTCTAGGTTCTGACTGTTTTGCAAATTTATCCAGTACTTTCTAGTTCGGTCTTGACTACAAGCTCCGTGTCTGGCCCAGGACGCTATGCAGAGCACTCCAGATTCCAGCTGCCTGACGTCTCCACGAGGATATTTCCCACACATCTCAAACTATCAGGTCCAAACCAGGTTCTTAGTCTTCCCTTCAAACTCTCCTTCTCGCCAGTCCCCTCTGTCTTAGGAACTGGCACCACCAACCACCTGGTACTCAAGCCAGAAATATGGCAGCTGTCTTTGACACCTCCCTCCTCTTCCCCATCCGAACCAGCACCAACACCTGTCCATTTAAATAGCAAAAATAATTAATAATAGCAACACTCGTACTTACTAAAGCATTCACTACGTGCTAGGTATGCCTATGATGCATTCAGTTTTCACAACAACTCCATGAGATCACTCCTATTATTGTGTCCATTTTACTACTGAGGAAATGGTGGCATAGGGAACTTAATTTGCGTAAGGTCATACAGCTGGTAAAAGGGGGAATCAGTATTCTCACCAGTCATTCTGGCTTTAGAACACACCCTCATAACCATTATACTATATCTCCAAAAGAATTCCAAATTCATTCACCTTACTGGTCATCCACTGCCCCATCTTACTCTAAGCTATCATCATGGTTCACTCTAACAACTGTAAAAGCCTTCTAGGTGGTCGTCTTGGTCTGTGTTTCTACCTCACTCTCACACATCAATCTTCATGAAGCAGCCATTTGATCTTCTTAGAATTTATATCAGATCATGTCATTTCCTCTGCTAAAACCCTCAAAATCATTCAAGTATTTTCTGAATAAAATTCACACTCCTTAATGTGGCCTACAAAGGCCTTTGTGAACTGGCCCCTGCCCTATTCCGAGATTTCATCTCCTACCCTTCTCCAGCTCATTTACTACCTTTCTGTCCCACTGGCCTTCCTGCCTTTCCTTAAACCCAGCAAATTCTTTCCTGCCCCATGGCCTTTGCAAATGCTGTTCCCTCTGCCTGCAATGCTCTCTTCCCCCTCTGGATGGCTCCATCATAATCTTCCATATGCCCCAAAGTACTTCTCTGACCCCCCACTTTCCCCCACACTATAAAGAAAGGGCTCCCTATTATTCTTAGCACCCTCTTCTTTTCCTTCATAGCAATTAAAAAAATTTGTAGCTCTACATTTATTTGTATTTTTACATATTTATTGTCTATAAGCTCCATGAAATACAATTGGTATGTTTTATCCACCACCATACTTCTCGCACCTAGCCCAGAGCCTGGAACACAGACAGTGCAAGGATTATTTGTCCAATGAGTGAATTCATCAAGGGATAGCTCTTTTGAAGACTTCTATGAACTAACTGAGACCACTTAAATCACTAACATCATTGATTTTCGTAAGAGAGTTTCTTAAAAGTGATATATCTATAATACATACATATATATCTATATATATACTGTACATATATGTACGTATGCACCTATTTATACTACTTCTTTATTTCTAACATGCAGATAAAAATTATCAAGTCAAATATTCAATATTTGGAAAATATGCATAATAACCAAAACTCTGTAAAGAAAGGAATGATTTTTTTTTTTTACAAACCTTATAGCATATCTAGCTTTTCCTAAGTCCTTGTGTTGTCATCATGGCTGTTAACCCCATTAAGATAAGAATCAGTCCCTCAACTGTTCTTACTCAATCCCAATACATAATGATGCCCCATAAATATATACTCATGATAAGCTATGGGTGATTTCAATCACATGTCTTTTGATGACTTATTTCTCTTCATAGCTTAGAGAACGATTTTTGCATTGATGCCAAATCTCTCATCAGAGAACAGCTGAACCATCCATTACACATGATTTTTATATGGTCCTGCTGTGTCACAGATGTTTTAGGAAGATAGACAGACTTATGTTTCTGTATATGAGATCATTTAAATTGGATCTGAGATCGAGGTACCTGTTCTTTGAGATTCCAGTACTTCTCAAAAAGAAAGAAAAAAAAATGCATTTGAGAATGGAATTTAAAATAGGAGAAAATTTTGCAAATCACATATCTAATAAGGGACTTGTGTATAAAATACATAAAAAAACTCGGTAATAAAAAACAAATAACACAATTTTAAAATAGGCAAAGAAACTGAGAGGACATTTCTTTAAAAAAGATACGAAAAAAGGTGCTGCACATCATTAGCCACGAGAGAAATGCAAATCAAAACCACAACTAGTTACCATCTCACACCCACTGAGATGGCTACCATCAAAAAGACACATAAAAACAAGTGTTGACATGGATGTGAGCAAACTGGAACCCTTGTATGCCGCTGATGGGACTGTAAAATGGTGCAGCATTCTGGAAAACAGTTTGGTAATTTCTCAAAAGGTTAACCAAAAAGTTACCATATGACCCAGCAATTCTAGTCCTAGGTATATGCCCCAACAAAATGAATATATATGTCTATGCAAAAACTTGTACACAAATATTCATAACAGCATTATGTATAATAGCCAAAAAGTGAATAACCCAAATATCCATCAACTGATGAATGGATAAATAAAATAAAATATCCATATAATGGAATAGTATTTAGCAAGAAAAAGAAATGAAGCACCGATACATGTTATGACATGGATAAACTTTGAAAACATGCTAAATGAAAGAAGTCAGTCATGAAAGGCCACATAGTGTATGATTCCATATGCACGAGCTGTCCAGAATAGGCAAATTCATACGGACGGAGGGTAGATTAGTGGTTACCTAGGGCTGGGGGGAGGAGGGGAACAGGGAACGAGTGCTAATGAGGGTGACTTTTCTTTTGGAGGTGATAAAAGTGACCTAAAATTAGATAGTGGTTGCAAAATGTGAATATACTAAAACCTACTGAACTGTATATGCTTTAAATGGGTAAATTGGATGGTATGCAGGTTATATCTGAATAAAGCTACTATTAAAACATTGAATATAGTTTTTTACTACACTTAAAACTGGACCTACATTTTGCATTTATAAGGACAAGGATGGTTTCACTAAAGAATATCTATAATTTACTTTTGAACAGAGAAGATGAGTTTTAGAAGACCCTTTCTCATAAAGAATTTATAGTCCTGCTCTCTTCTCATAATTCTTAGTCTCTTACCTCTGTCATTGTTCACTTAAAACTGGACCTACATTTTGCATTTATAAGGACAAGGATGGTTTCAGTAAAGAATATCTATAATTTACTTTTGAACAGAGAAGATGAGTTTTAGAAGACCCTTTCTTATAAAGAATTTATAGTCCTGCTCTCTTCTCATAATTCTTAGTCTCTTACCTCTGTCATTGTTTAGAGGTAGACTTGAAATCTTAGGACCAGATTTATAGAATTTTAGAATGGACAAGATGTAAGAGATCATGTCATTTCTGGTTTTAAAGATAAGGAAACTGAGGCCCAGAGAGAATATATATTTTCAAGATCACAGAGGTAATGAGAATAAGGATCAGAGCTTTCCAGAACAAAGCTTTATTTTTTTATTTCTCAAAAGCACTCACATTGAGTAGTGAATGGCATTTTCCAAAACATCTCCAGTCCAAACTTCTCCATAAGTGAGTCTCATGCATGAAAAGGAATTCTATCTGAACCATGAAAGCAGTGAGGCTGAAGTCCACATAGAGATTGCTTTCTTGAATTCATTCCTTTAAAAAGCCTCTTGACTGAGTGCTTGGCCTCGTATTAGCCACTGCAGGAATAAAGTCTTACAGTTTTTTAAAAGACAGCACAGACTGGGAAGCTTAGATTGGAATCTCTAACCCCCAAAGTTAGGTCTTCATAGGCACTGAACACCTAGACCAGTAACCTCCATTACTCATTCCTAATTAGTGATGGATGGCATCTCAGATAGAATACTAAATTTGATTTTAAACTCTCTCTTCAACCTTTCAAGCAAACACTACTAGATAATATGCCTGTCCTACCTTCCCTCCTCCATCATACACTTGATTTTGAGATCCTGAGAAATCTCACCTAATTTGGCGTCTTCGACGATCCTGTGTTTTCTTCTGGTGGTGTCAGAGAGAAATGTGAATTGAAAAAGTGATTTTGTTTCTTGGTGTTGCTGTGAGTCGATGTGAACATAATTTAGTTAAATCATTACTTAATGATTCAAACTGAAACACTGGTATAAACATAATATTTCAGGAAAATAATCAGACTAGTCAATCTGTTTAGATAAAATTTGACCCCCAAAGTTAATTTTTTACTTCTATTCCTTGGCTACCTCCCCTTTCCAACTTTCCTCTCTTTCAGAAAGTCTAAACTGCTTAAAAGAATTCTGGCTTCATTCTAAGGGTATCTTTTACTAACAGGCAGAGAAGAGTCAATGACATACAGGATTGAATTTTACTACACTATTTCACCTGGCTGGTGATGCAAAATGGATGTGCCCAGGCTCATTGCTGGTTTAAGTGGCTGGAGAACCTGTGGGTCCAGTTTTGAAATTATTATTGTTCTACTCTCTGAAATATATTTTTAAAGCATTTTATCAGCTGCTTCACTGAATTTCTCTACAAACTATTATCTTCTCACATGATTCAGTAAGAAAGAAAGTCTGCAGTCTCTTTAGATTCTCAGAGAAAAGCATTTAAAAATAAGTTGAAAGTGTTCATGAAGTTTATAGGAATGCATTCACTTAGTGTTTTGGTTGTCGCTGGATAGAAATTCATTAAAAGGAAACCTGGTTCCACTCTATTTTATGGGACTATGAAATAGAGTTTTGTACGTGATAGTAATAAATGGGTTTAACAGTCTTCCTATTATTCAGCAACCAGCTTATTAATAATTCTCTTTCAGAGTTTTTATTCATTTGGCCATTAGTTAGTATCTACCCTAGCATCTTACCCTAGGTAGAGAGTAAAGGGGCAAAGGTGAAGAATTATGATTCTATCTAATTAGGGGAAAAGAGGATAAAACTAGTGCAAATTGTGGAGGTTTAGCTTTGTTTTGTTTTGTTTTTCGTGTGTCAGAAATTGGCAAACCTCTCCTAATCATGCTACTAGTTAAGTTTTATTGGACTTGGACTACACACTATTTGGAAAGGAGGAAGAATGGGAGGGAGGCAGGAAGGATTAATTCACAAAAAGTTGAATTAATTGCCAACATTTGAAAACCTTAAGATTTCACACCAAAATGCAAATGTATATGTTTTCTTGTAAAAACAGGAAGGCTCAGTCACTCTAAGCCTGCATTGCCACAGGACAACAATACTGAAAAGTAACTGCTCTATTTAGACTAATCAAGCTACACTCACCTTCCCTAATATTTTTCCTTGACCAGCCTCATTAAATTCCTTCACTGACATGGTCCCTAAAGGCATTCTGCCCATGGGACCCTTCTGATCTAGCCTGTCCCTCCTATCCTTCCTACCATCTACATGAACACTTGGCCTTTGTTTAAGAGGCATAAATGCATAATGATAAAAGAGAGAATGTCTTCTAGTTTGTCTGTGATCTGAGGTTCTAATACGTCTCCCCAAATAAGAAAATAGAGCACAGATCTCCATTTTTTTTTAACATTTTTCATCAGCTCACCAGAAACCTGAACATCTCCGATGTAGTCCTAAAAGGCAACAAGCTAATGGCATAAAGAGAGGAACCACGGGATCAAAGAACATCTCTGAAAATATTCTATCTTTGGTATCTGTACAAGTATTTTCTCAGAGCTCTTTCATATTTCCTATTTTTATTTTCTATAAAAACGGCTGTATTATCATCAATATGTCATCAAATAACCAGTTTAAGCAGCAGATTACCAGGGAAAATCAAGAAATATCAATAGAAAGGAGACTAAGAAACTTTCTAGTCCTATGCTTCTCGGAAGTGGCAGGTCACATCTCCCAGTGAGGACATTTGCCTTTAGAGAAAGGTCAGGCACATTTGAAAGTTACATGAACTCTTCAGGGTCATGAGGGTGGCAATTATTCAGTAATTGCTTCAATGTTTTCAAGCAGAGCTTCTCAAACACGAATGAATCACTGGCGCATCTTGTTAAATGCAGATTTTGGTGCAACAGATCTGGTGTGGGGCCTGAGACTGTGCATTTCTAATGAGTCCCCAGGAGATGTCCGTGGTGCCGGCCCCGGGCCCATGCTCTGGGTAGTGTTTCCAAAGAAATGTAGCAAGGTAAAGGAAAAGAAAAACATTTTGAGACTAAATGACAGCAGTCACTGTGGGCTGACAATACCTGCCAAATTATCTCAGCATCATCCCATGTTCCTAAAAGTTGAAGTAGCAGAGTTTGGTTGACTTCGTCCAAGCTCTCTTTAGAGACACTTAGCAGGCTCCAGATCCTGTTGCATTGGATAGTCCTGGAGCAAGTAAGACCACAGAAGAGATTTTTAATCAAAGAATATTTGAGCTTATCTCTGAAACACTTACCGAAGACTGAAATTATGGTCTGTAGTTTATGTTCAAAATAATTGCCTTTGGATATTCAAAAAAAGTGGGGGTGGGAGGGGAATTTCTTCTCTCTAGTTGAAACATCACTGCCTCTCAGTGAGGTGAACATTTTCAGCCTTTTCAGGGCACTCAGTAGGGTACTAGTTAAGGCACTGGCTGCCAAAAATTTAGCTATTAGTTTCAATTTCCTCCACCAAGCCTTTTATAAATGGTAAAGTTGCCTGAGTTGAGTGTCCCCTTCCTCCCCCACCATGCAGTAAATGTTGTATCAGTAGCCTGAAAGAATGAATGTGCCTCCATAAACACCCAACTTACTACTGAGAAGCGATTTAAGCACTGGGAGAATTAGACGCATACTAATCAAAAGGGAACATCAAACAGCAAGCAATAGTAACATTACCGGAAAGATAATATAACTAGATAATGCAACAGATAGAGCTTCACATGTCTATGTAGGATCACCTGGAATCCTCAAATATGTTACATAGTATAGATATTCTAAAAGAAAAAAAATCAGAGTACCTAGTTTTTATTTAAGTACTTGTTATGTGAATATTTTAAATTGAGAATGTATTTATTTGTATTTGGGGGGCAAAATACCACATCTTTACTTTCACAAGATATTTTGGTAAATAGAGAAGGCAGCTCAATTTTAGCTACTCAATTCTAAGAAATCACTTCAAACCACATAGATCAGACAGAATCTAACATCTTACTTGCTGCCCCAACTTCTTTGTGCCCATTTCCCCTAAAAAGAATATTAATCTATGTACTTTAGAGAGATTTTATTTAGCACATTTTCTTAATGGCATTTTAGAATGTATTATCTGGTGAACTCTGTCATTTGAAAAGCAAAATAGAAAGGCAATTGGAATAATAATAAAAAGTTATAAACAAATGGTTAAAAGGCTTATCGATCTGAGAATTATCTTCCAAAAAATAAGTAGAAGTTATAATTTCCTTCCTTGTTTTACTTCACACTGGGAAAATGAATCTACTGGTTTAAATTATAAGACAAACATCCGTGGCATCATAGAGTTCAGAGATGATCAGACAAATTGCCCTGAAGAGCAATTTAATCAAATTACGTGCATTCGTAGTGGGAGAAGTGACATAGAAAGTTTCCAAACCACTGTGTTGGTTTTGCATTGTTCACAATTTTTTTGTACCAGATTTCTTATCTTCTTAACAGACTAATATTTAAACAATTTTCTTTCATTCCTTCACCTTACCCTAAATCTAAGAAGGGAGAACATGAAAGTTTCACTTCACAATTCATGAAGTAATGATTGACTTGAGAATTAATTATTTGGCTGTGAGATGATATCGCAGGAGTTACTCCGTAGTTATGATTAAGTATAAGATACGAAAATTTTTAGGGGTCTCTTCCAAAACTGGCTAGCCACAGAAAAGCTAAGAAATGGTAAAATTGATAACAAGTGCTTCCTGGCATCTTTGTTTCCATTTACTAGTAATCTACCCCTGATAAAATGTCACAATTTTAGTTGATAAGTACTTCATGTTCCTTTTGTGGAGTTATTTGCATTTTAGCAGATAATCCTAAAAGTCTGAAAAATTGTAAACCCCCAAAGGAAACTGCTCAAGCAACTCTGTGATGTAAAATAAGGAAGGAAATTATAACTTCTGCTCAAGGGTTTTGGGGCTAGAGGCTTTGAATCTTCTGAAATTTGATTCAAATTTCACTATTTTCATTTCACTATATTCTAGGCAATAGCACAGATTCTCAAATGGTTCTGCAATCTCCAAAAGGTTAAGAACCATTGTTAATAAAGAAATTTCAGGAGCCAAGGGCCATAGCCCCTCTGCCCAGAAGCCCCCTCCACCCAGAAGCAGGCAAGAGAGTATGCCTGAGGTCTTAGGCAAGGAGCGAAGGGCCACAGCACCCTCTGCCCAAAAGCAGGCAAGAGAGCACACCCAGGGTCCTAGGCATGGAGCTGAGGGCTGCAGCCCTCTCTGCCCAGAAGCAGGCAGGACAGCACATTAAAAATACCACTCTGTGCAGGTGGCCCACTGGAGCCAATGCCACAGCCATGACTGCTGAAAAAGTGGCTCAATGCCACAGCAGCAGCCACAGTGACTGTGCAGGTGGCCCACCAGACACTCAACTACATTGACACAAAGAGAGTCACAAGTGGAGACCAGAAAAAGAAGAGGACATCTCTCTCCTCAAAGCCTACTCCAGAGTCATAGAAAAAGCAACTGCTCTACCAGATGACATGACATCAATATAGAGATATTAGAAATATGAAAACCCAAGAAAATATGACACCATGAAAAGAATACAGTAATTCTCAAATACCAGATCTTATAGAGCAGGAAACCCTTAAAAAAAAAAAAAAAAAAAAAAAAAAAACAACTGATAGCTTAAGTAGCTGGCTTGAATGAGCAGAAGAAAGAATTTCTGATCTGGAAGGTAGTCTTTTTGAAATAACTCAGGCAAAGCAAAAAAAAAAGGAAAAAAGAATTTTTAAAAATGAAGAAAATCTAAGAGAGCTAGAAGGCAACCTTATGTGCACAAACATTCAAATCATAGGTGTTCCAGAAGGGGAGGAGAAAGAAAAGGCATGGAAAACCTATTCAACGAAATAATAACAGAAAACTTCCCAGGTATAGGGAAGGACATGGACCTTCAGAGCCAGGAGGCTTAAAGATCCCCAAACTGATTCAACCCAAAAGATTCTCTCCAAGGCACATTATAGTCAAACTGGCAAAGCTCAAAGACAAAGAAAATCTTAAAAGACAAGAGAAAAGTGTCAAGTCATCTATAAGGGAGCCCCAATCAGACTAACAGCAGACTTCTCAACAGAAACTCTACAGGCCAGAAGAAAATGGGATGATATATTCAAAATACTAAAAGAAAAAAACTGCCAGCCAAGATTACTAGATCCAGTGAGGCTATCCTTCAGAAATGAGGGAAAAATAGTGTATTTTCCAGACAAACAAAAGCTGCGGGAGTTCACCACCACATGACCAGTCCTACAAGAAATCCTCAAGGGAGACCTGCATCTGGAATCCAAAAAGCGATAATCACTACCACGAATACGCAAGAAAGAAAAAAACCCACTTGTAGAACAAAAACGCAAATGAGAAAGAGAAAGAAACTAAGTCTTACCACCACAAAAAACCATAATGACAGAATAAACCCTGCTTTATTTCTGAATTAAGTAATTTTGGTCTTCTCTCTTTTTTCTTGGTCAGTCTAGGTAAAGGTTTGCAAATTTTGTTGATATTTTTCAAGAATCACCTTTTAGTTTTGTTTGTTTTTTTCCTATTATTTTTTAATTACCTATTCGATATATTTCTGTTGTAATATTTGTTATTTCCTACTTATATTTGCTTTGGGTTTAGTGTGCTCTTCTTTTTCTATGTTCTTAAGGTAGAAGTTTACATTACTGATTTGAGATTTTGTTCACAAGTATAAATTTTCCTCTCAACACTGCATGAGCCCCACATCCGATAAATTTTGATATATTGTGCTTTGATCCTTACCTTAAGGTACTCTCTAATTTCCCTGTGATTTTTCTTTTTACCCATTGTTTGTTTAGGAGAGTGTTTAATTTATACACATTTATGAGTTTTCTAAATTTCCTTCTGTTATTGTGGTCAGAGAATATATTTTCTATGATCTTAGTCTTTAAAAAAAAAACCTTACAAACAAAAAACGTTCATGGCAAGATTTCCATTATTTTTCAATTCTATTTTTCCATGAACTTTTTGAAGTACCTTTGTGTTTGTTTTCTGTTTTATTGATTTTTTTATACAATTTATGTTGCTAAACTTGGATATTTAATTTCTGTTCTTGATTTCTTTTTATTAGGTGGGCTTGATTTGCTTAGAAATTAATTTGCCTTTGAAAAGTTTATTCATCTTCCTCTGAAAATTAATTTGATATTTGCATGCTTTTGGAAGACTTTAGAAAGCTATTTCAAATAATTGTAGAGATTATCAAATAAAATATATAAATTTTAATAAGTTTTACATCTCTGGTTTTTGTGAAAATTAGAAGCCCTACTTTCCACAGAGTATTTTGTTATTCATCTGTTATTCAGTTTATGTATTTGTTATTTGAACAAATAAATTTGCATACCTTGTTATTAAAAAAAAAGTAATTTCAATCATTAAGAAAAAAAATTCATAAAAATCACTTTGGAGAGGTTGGCCCCAGTCTCGGGTTTTGGAGTGAGGCAGGCCTGGGGTCAAGTGGCATTCTGCCACTCACTGTGCCCCCTCAGGCAAGTTATTTAACCTCTCTGAGCTACAGTTCTTTTCTCTATAAAATGGACATAAAACTAGTACCTACTTCTTTGGGCTGTTGCCAGTATTAACTATAATGTTTAGAAAGAGCTTAACACATGATTGGTACTGTACATTCTCAAAAAATAGTAGCTGCTTCTCTTATTACTATTAATATTATTAGTTTTATTAGCATTATAAAAGACACCGTGAAGGCAGAGGCCTTCTCTACCAAGTTAAGGCAGATTATTTTAACACTTCTTGCAGCTGGCCAATCAAATAAGGATGTGGCTAATTAACTAAATAATTAATCCACCTTTGACCAAGTCAAAGTTAAACAGATTTGTTCTTTAAAGTAATCTGATTTTATTTATGTAAACTTTAAGATGTCTAATCTAGTGAAATGAAACAACTGAATTTTAAAGATTCCCTGGCCTTCCAAGAATATCCTAAATTATAGAACAACTATGCCGTCTATACTCAGGGATTTTCATACAGCATGCAAAATATGCAAGGATTTATATTCAGCTATGTTCAAGACAACATCTTAGTGTTAAATAACCGTTGCCTTCTCAAATGGCCATTAATGGGACTTCTTAGATATTATGGTACACGTACAGCACAGATTGCCATGTAACTATTAAAAATAATTTTAAAGAATAATGTTCAGTGACATGTAGTAATGTTTATCATACATTAAGTAAAAAAGGTGAACCACAAAATTATGTGAAGGTTGATCTTGTTTTTGTACAAAAATGAACACAGAAAAATGCCTGGAAAGAAATACAGATGCTCCTTGACTTACGATGGGGCTACTTCATGATAAATCTATTGTAAGTCAAAAATATTGTAAGTCAAAAAATGCACTTAGTGTCCCAATAAACCCATCATAAAATCTATAATTGAAACTCGAATCATTGTAAGTAGGAGATCACCTGTATACTAATATTTCAATGGTGGGTGACAAGATAAGGGGTGAGTTTCTACAATGAATATTAATTACTTTTGTGATCAGAATAATAAAAAAAAGTATTAAAAATGAATGATTAAACATTAAAACCTTGTCAGCAGTGTGATATCCTGGAAAAAGGATACCAAATGGCAGGGACTTGGGTTTGAGGCCAAGACACAGTCATAGTTAAATATGTTAACCTCAGGCAAGTTACTTCCATTCCTTTGGGCCAAATAATGCTTCTTAGAATTGAGAAGATTTGAAAAAATGACCTCTCTGTCTCTTTCCAGTATGACATTCTAGAATTCCATGTGTTATAGCCACATGCTGTAGAAGAACTTTTTTTCAAGCTAGCCCACAAATAGTAAGTGTTGTCACAGGAGTATCACTGGGGTGGGGTCCTTTTATTTTCAATAGATCCTGTATTTTTTTTTAATAATAAAGATGTTATTCCTTGATTATTAAGAAGAATAAAATTTAAAAAAAAATCATTTGAAGTGGGTAAGAGGCTCAACATAAATATGATCTAACAAATAAATTACACATATTGTACTTTTAAAATGATCAACATTTTATTTAACCTAAACAAATCAATTAAAAAGAAAACACACAATTCATAGCAACAATTCTGTAATAAAAGACCCAAGTCAAATAGAACAGACTCTTGTTATGAGAAGATGGTATTCTTAAGAAAACTCTCAGATGTGAAGTCCTCTGTATTAAGTTGAAACCATCAAGTGCTAAGTTTCAGGAGCAAGGCAGAGATCATTGCTCTGGTCCAAACTTAAATATCAGGAAAATGTCTACATGATTAAAATTGTCTTACAGTAATAAGTAGCAACATTAGTTCACTTGAAGCTTCAAAATTCAAACAGGACAAAATGTGTTTTAAATTGCTACCTATCGGCTCTGTGTTTTAAATGTATGTGCTAAATCTCACTTTTCATGAGCCCTGCAAGATACAGAGGGAAGAAAATTCTTCCTTTTCTCTTGCTCAGATTCTTCCTCTGGAACCAGTGAGCTCTTCAGCTGCCAATGAGAAGATTCCTCAAGGTGCTTTTAAAATGGCAATGAAAGACGGCAGCAGTGACCCAAAAGCTTGGGAAAAATACCCAGTTTCTCAGGCTACCAGCCCCACCCTTTTCTGGGCAAGGCACCCAGCTGAGTGGAGCTCCTACCCAAAAGCTGATTGGCTTCTATGTATGAGCAAGAACAATTTTCCACCCACACCATGTAATCCTGCGCCTGTCACCGCCGTAGGGTTACACAACTTGGCTTCCCTCCTGGACAGAGGGGAGACTCATCTCACAGTTTCTATTTGGGCTCTGCTGTTGACAAAGAGATTGGTTTGGCCTGATTAAGAAGAACATAGTACTGTTTCTTGTAGCCAGGGCCAGTAAGATGGTAAGAAAAAAGTATCTGAAACCTTAACAGAGCGTTAAATGGATTAAGATTTCTGTATAACTTCATTACTAAAAAGTATTGGAAGGAGGAGGGAAAGGCCTCTCTTTTCACACCATCTCATTTCTAAATTTGATATTAATGTTTTAAAGACCCCACTGACATATTTTCCAAGGCACAGGTAATTATGTTAGTCACATGAAGCGAGTTTAAAAATCAAATAAGCTGCTTGAGGAATTTTCACTGAGATTAGAAATGGCTTCAGGGAGAGTGCGGTGCTGGGAGCGCAGCTGCGCTCCTGCTGCGGGTTTGGATCCTATATGGGGATGACGGGTATGCTCACTGGCTGAGCACGGTGCGACCGGTCTCAAAAAGGACAAAAAAAAAAAAAAAAAAAAAAAAAAAAAAAAATGGCTTCAAAAGTATAATTCATTTGGACCTAGGCTCATGGTGGACAAACTACTTCCCAGGAATTAGAAGACAGACTTGGAAGCTGTCAGTCAGCAAGCATTGCCAAAAATTCTCTAAGTATTAATGAACACCTATGGGTGCAGAACTACTCATTCAGGTCACAATGTCACTGCTTGGGATACTGATGCTGTAATCTGTTAAATGCTATCCTTTTTGAAAGAGTAATTGACACTTTCAAAAATGTAAGAACACAATTAAGAAATAGTTCCATTAACTTGGTAGATATCGTATATTTCAACACAAATGCCCAGATAAAGATAAGTCTAGGTCATTAAACTTAGGCCCAAATGATTAGTGGTGATGACATCGTACTTTTTTAGGTCTCACCTTGATACCTTATTTTGTGTAATATGAATATTGTCACTGTAGTTCCATTTTATTTAGAATTTATCTGATGTATCTATTTCTATCCTATCACTTTCAAATTTTTTGGATCACTGTGTTTTAGGTCTGATGCTTGTAAACAGTATATAGTCATATTTCGTATTTTTATGCAAGCGGGCAATCTCTGTCTTCTAACTGAAGAGTTTAGTTCATTTACCTTTATTGTGATTAAATTAATATATATTTGAACTTATTTCAATGGTCTTATTTTGTTTTTTATATTGATCACACATTTTCCTTTCGTATTTTTTCTTTCCTGCTGTCTATAGAATTGATTTATTGAATTTTCTTTATTTCCCTCCACTGGTTTAAAAGTCAAATATTCTACTTCTGTGGAGATTATCTCTAAATTTGTACACCAACCAAAATCTAAAGAAAATCATTATCTCTGTCCTTCTCTGAAATAATAAAGACTGTGGAAGATATTACTCGCATCTCCCCTCATCCCATGCTATTATAGCAGTTAAGTTCTGCATTACTTTTAACAAATACCCATCAGAACAGTTACTATTACTGTTGTTATTCCACTAACAGTGCTTATTTAGATTTCCTATTATTTTTACCTATTTCTTTCACTACCTATTTTATTCACTACTTTTTCCTGCAACCTACATCTTCTTTCTTGGTTCAGTTCTCTTCCCATTGAAATATAACCTTTAGTAGTTCTTTCAGCAATGGTCTGTGAGTGATTAATCAGCTCAGCCTTATTCATCTGAATAGATTTTTTGCTAACCCTCAGTTTTGAGGTATACTTCAGCCAGCATAGAATTTTGGGTGGATAATTTTGTTTAGCATTTTGAAAAACACATTCTGCTAGTATCTAGTGTCTACTGTTGTTAATGAGAAGTTAGCTAGTTGTTTAATTGTGATTTCTTTGCAAGTAATGTTGTTCCCTTCCCACACCTTTTATATATGATTGGCTGCATTTTCATCAGGATGAGTCCAAGTGCAGGGTAGTTTTTATGTATCCCGACTAGGTCTTAGGGTTTTCCTTTAATTTGAACCTCTATGTCTTAGCTATATCAGCACTATCTTCAAGTTCAGTAATTTTTTCCTCCTCCTCTATATCTAGTCTGCTCCTTCACCAGACTTAAAAAAAAACTTCTTTGGTTCTTATTTTTATTGAATTTATACTTTCACATAAAGTGTCACATAATTTTATATGATTTGTTATGAAAAACCACTCTGCTATCTCCCAGTTCAATTTTTTCCTCCCTACAGAGAGCCACTCTAAGCTTTTACTTATGTATGGGAAAGAGGTCTTTACCTCCATGTCCATAATAACATGACTGTATTATGTAATATTTCCATTTTAAGCATTATCTATTTACTCCTGACTGTGAAGGATGAGGAATGAGTTTTTCTCCATGCCACCACACATGGGCACCCTTCTGAATTTCCTTATTAATGAGTTCTTTCTGTCCATTTTTTCCTATTCACCCTTCCTGAATATTTCTCTAATTAAGATGTCAGGCTGCCTAAACTGGGCCTTTAATTGTCTTGTTTTTGTTTTTTTCTCCTATTTACCATCTCCATCTTTTTCCTCTCCTTTTTGAAATATTTTTCTTAATTTTACCTTTTACTTTATAAATTGATACAGTTGGGCATCATTCCGGGGACCCTTAATTCAATATCTTTAGGTCTTTCCTCTTGGGCTGCTCAGATTTCCCTTAGAAGACTTTTTTTCAAACTACTTCCTGGAGAGTGAAGGCTTGGCTGGTGTGGTTCGGGAAACCCTGTGGGGGAGGAGGTCTGGGATTCTCTGTGCTCAATTTTACCTGATTCTTGTTTACAGTACCCTCTAATCTCAACTATGTCTGGAGGTTTCCAGTCTAGTGCGCGCACACGCGCACGCGCACACACACACACACACACACACACACATCTTCATGCATTTGCCAGGATAACTTCTGCTAATTCTTCCAAACAGATCAAGTATCACCTCCTCTGGGATATTTTCTATGATCTCCCCAGTGGACATCCTGACTGAGACGTCTCATAGAACCCAGGGTTTCCCTCTGTCTTAGCGGGTATCCCTCTGCCTCTGTAATTGCCCAGTTAGACATCTGTCCTCATCCAGAACCAGCTATATACATCTTGGATTTCTGGACTCATGGCACAGTTACTAGTATATCATATTAATTAATTCCTGCGGCAGCCCAGTTAAGGGAGCTGCTCATACACGCAGGAGCCACACAGGAGCTGGGAAAGCACCACAAGTGAACTCCACTGTTGCATTAGTGGCATCGACATTAGCCCTACCCCAGCCTGTGCAACTCCCCAGCACACCAGGAAACCCTAGATAAACTTTTCCCCTCAGATATCTTCAGATGTCTCAGATGTTTTCCTTATTAGAAATATATAAATCAGAGAAAGAATTCAACCTACTTCTTAAGAATATAATGAAATATCTATAAAAACTATTACTATTGCTTTAAAATATGATGGTATCAGATGCACACAAAAATCAAAATACATCATGCTTAAGGAAAACTGTGGTATAAGAAAATCAGGCAAGAAATAGCTGCTGAATGCAAGAATACACTTTATTAACTTATTTAGAGGAAAGTGTTGAGGAGCAACAAACAAGGAACTGGTGTCTGTGCTGGTGAAGAATGAGGTCTGAGAAAAGAATGGGAACAGTTTGGGCAACTTACTTTTATGCCTCCCTTAACTGTGACAGGCAGAATCTTTCAGAATCTGCATGAAGCTTCAGGTGAGCAACGGGAAACAACGAACAGTGTGGTGAAAACTGACACTTCAAATGAATGAAGTCAATGTTTTACATAGTCCTAGAAGTTTAAAGTCACAACATTAGTCCAGCCTCCTCCAGGTGGGGATGCTACCCAGGACTGCCCTTATCAAGGGTCATTTGGATTCCAAGAAACACTTCTGAAGCTGAAGCACTGGAATGTTCCTGAATTCCATCACTGATAGGTAGGTTTTGTTACCCTTGAGTCATGTGCGACCCACACTAACTTTACCCATTCCTCCTGGTTTTGTTTGAATATCATGCAAGTCTAAACATCAGACACTAGATAGGTGCTTTACAAATACTATCTCTGATGAAGGGACTGAGTCACAGAGACAGGGGGGATGTTACTAAGGACTCACAGCCAATAATCAGAGAAGAGCCAATAGCAGACAGGAGTTGTCCATGTAGTGTGTTTAAGAACCTGGACTCCACGTGACTTCCTGGACTGGAATCTGATCCCATCATTCTAGCTATATGACCTTTGGAAAGTTGCTCAACCTCTCTGAACCTACTTTCCAAGGTTGTTAGGAGGATTAAATGAGTTAACGCATGTAAAGTATTTGGAACAGTGTCTGGTACTTAGTAAGCCCCAAAGAAGTGTTCCCAGAATTTTCCCCATCCTTCTGGATTTTGTCCTGATTTAAAGGGTGAGGCCCCAAATTGCCACAATATGAGGGGTCTTCAAACAGTTCATGGAAAGATTCACATTATCTTTGAATTCAATTTTCCACAAATTTTTGAAGTACCCTCATACTTCAGCAGATTACAGGAAAACAATTACCACCTATATTTGAACCAGACTGTTTTTCTAATGCAGTAGTTCTAAAGCGGTAATTTCCAGGAGCATCAGCATCACCTGGGAATTTGCTCAAGATGTAAATTCTCCAGCTCCCCAACAGACCTACCGAATTGGAAACTCTGGGGAAGTGACCTAGCAATATCGATTTTAACAAGCTCTCTGGGTGATTATGATGCAGCTCAAATATGAGAACCATTGTTTTAATGGAATTTAAAGCTACAGTAGGGGTTGAGGCACCCACATTGCTTATCAGCTCATACTCAATTGATGTTGGTGGTCTCTTAGAATTTGGGCCTTCACATGTTATCTAATGCAAAGTCATGGTTTTAAATTCCCCTTCAAGTCTTCTTGATTTGGACTCACTGTTCCAGACCCTCAAAATCTCTCTAACTTCACACTATGTAGTTGGGTATTTTGGTTCTTCCCTCCAGTTCTATGACCCCTGAATATTTGATAAGCATGTCATTCATGTCTTCCCGGTGTCCCTCACAACGTCCACAGACAGGGCAGGGGCAGAAAGCTGAGGTCCTTGAAAGATCATCTCCCTCTAACTGGTTATTAATCCATGAAAACATCCCATGATATAGTTGCTCAACTTGTGAAATTTCCTATTATCTGCCTGTATATCTCCATCTTGTCCAAGAGGACACCATGAAAGACTTGCTTTGCTCTAGAAATAAAATCTAAAAACAAAATATCCTTATGAGCTAGAAACTATGGATATTCTTCTTAAGTTTCCTTTTATTCCTTCCCTTCTCCTACTCCTTCCTTTCTCCCGACCAGGAGAAAATGGCCCAGAAGCTAGGCAGATTCTCAAAACCTTCAAACCAAAGGCATAGCTCTGCTAAGACTAGTTACTTTTCTTTTCCTGGTATTCCTACTCTTCATTGCCCTAGGTGGTAGGCAACTAAAGAAAAAAAAAAATTTTTTTAATAAAATTGGAAATTGAAACTCAGTGAAGTTAAGCAGTTTTTCCCCAGGTCACATCGGCTATTTAATGGGGACACCATATTTATATTCTGGTCTGTCCACCAAGGTTCATACTTTGCCTGCTGTGTTATATTAATATACCGTGACTGTATGTGGCAAGGCGAATACAGATCTTTGAGACCCTCTTAGCCCACCTTTGTTCCAGAGAAAACTAAACTCAATTACTGATGATCAAAAGAACACATATCTCAGCTACCTGAAACATTTATAGGGATCTCGATGAATGCCCTTCTGCAAGAATCCCCTATGGTGTGCAGACACATCTGGCCACAATTAATTTTGTTCTTGAGACTACTGTCCCCTAAAAAAAACATCAATTCTGCAAGGGGCTTAACACAAAGCCAATTACTAAACTCAATTACTGATGATCAAAAGAACACATATCTCAGCTACCTGAATGATAGTACCTTGAAACATTTATAGGGATCTCGATGAATGCCCTTCTGCAAGAATCCCCTATGGTGTGCAGACACATCTGGCCACAATTAATTTTGTCCTTGAGACTACTGTCCCCTAAAAAAAACATCAATTCTGCAAGGGGCTTAACACAAAGCCAA
>NW_007730586.1:136059-137337 GCF_000696425.1 Galeopterus variegatus
CTTGAGACTACTGTCCCCTAAAAAAAACATCAATTCTGCAAGGGGCTTAACACAAAGCCAATTGTCTCTTCCTGCTCTCTCTGCCGGTCTTGGCAAAGTCAAGTCCTGGACTTGTTGAAGAAGGTGATTCATCTCTACATGGAAAGAATGCCAAAAGCAACTGTACAAAAGAGTGCTTTCTTCACATCCTTAATTCCTGAGGACATTGTAGTCACTTACTGTAATGTAAGCAATTATGAGCTTCCAGGTTTGGCAAACAGTTGAGTAGTAATGTAGGGGAACACTATTCAGGCCTTCCTCAGGCAGATTCCAAGGGATCAAGTCAAACTGATCGACATAATTCTCAATTATTCTTGGTGAAATAAGAAACACAGGCTCTGGAGACCTTCAAACAGAAGTTTTGCACTGCTGTGCCCTCTCTGTTTGTTCTTCTGTCTTCCTAGCCTGGAAGATCCAGCAGGTGGTTGTCTGTGATTCCCTATCTGCCTTATGCTGTCATACACAATCTATTTCCTTCCTGTTCCTCATGTAAACAGGCTGGTCAGAGCTTTCTGAGAGGATGGGTATTGTAACTGAGAAATAGAGTAGACCATGAAGTCAAAATGATAAATGACACAAATAAATACAATTTTAGCATTTTAAAATGTAATAGAAAATACTGACAAATCTTATCTTGAGCATCTAGCATGTTCTTAAAAGAGTTCCAACTATTTTGATATTTCAATTATTAAAGTACTATTAGTGATGCATTTATACATACTTTCAGGATGCAGAAAACCAAAAGAGACAATAAGAAAGTTCACTGTATGCTTTGTTTTATGTGACATTACACTAAACCTGCCGATCAGGAAACACTCTTACATAGTCTCCTTGATTTACAAATTGTTTTTTGATTTGCTGTTGGAAAAAAAAATGAACAAGTCTTATGAGAGACTTCAAAATGCCCCTTCAAAAGCACGAAACATAAAGCCAAAGGTAATACAATGGACAATTTCTTACATATTTATTTCTCCTTAGGTCTGGGAACAGGGTAAGAAAGCACATGGCATTTGGGCCATCACTCTAATTCCTCTTCCATAGCAGATGTTACTAATCAATCACAACACTCGTTACTGCTAAGCCCAGAGTTCTGACTTTATAATTCTTCTCAAACATATCGCCCTAAAAACCACCAAAACGTACTGGAGTTGGCACAAACTATTTGCCTTCCTAGACTTTATGATAGATCTACCAGAATTTGTAGGATTAATGGCTACTGTTTTGGTTCAAGTTTCTCAT
>NW_007730586.1:137361-144377 GCF_000696425.1 Galeopterus variegatus
TATGATAGATCTACCAGAATTTGTAGGATTAATGGCTACTGTTTTGGTTCAAGTTTCTCATACAATAAAAAAAAAGCTACAATAATTCAAATATAAAATTCTTCCAGCAAGAATTCTGTCTTTGATACTTCGCTTAAAAAAAATCTCTAATCTCTTGATGGATCTGAAGACTGCAACAGACCATTCATGCTACATGTACGTAACTGTGGAACTGGAGATACATAGGGAGCAGTTCAAGCCTCAAACATTTACAAATGGGAAGAGCTGATTCAACTGGGTGAACTTCTATCAGATTGGTACGTGTTGGAACATTTGCTTTCCTTACTAATTTGAAAGTATATACAAAATCTGTCCAATATACTGTGTAGATAGAAGAATGACTTAATATGATGAACTGTACTTTTTAATTGAAAGAACATTACATCCTCAATAAATCACAAAGGAAAACCACTACACTAATATGTGGTTTCCTATACCTAAAGTTCTAAAAACAAAATGTTCTATTTGGCACGGGCCTCACAATTCGTCATGTTCTCATTAGTCTTGAGGGCAACAATGCTACTTTATACAACTGTAACCATTATGCAACAAGAAGCCTAAAATATGAAGTTGGGATTTTTTTTTCAAATGAGCAAAAAATTGCTAAAAATACATTGTGACAAATATAAATAGCTACAGGTTGATATTATTCAAATTAATGTTTTATTTTGTAAAATAAAAACAAAATTTATGAAAAAATAAAAATGATCAAAGAATATTGAGGAATTGTATTTACTTCATTTAGAAATAAATAAATATAAGAAGTTGTTACAAGTGCTACCATTTATATCTCCAATATCCTTTCTCATATTGATCTTCAAATTATATATATTCAATATATATATAATATGTTAGAATTATATATTTCCATATATTTAGATTATATAATGTGTGTGTGTGTTGTGTGTTTAATCTCAAAGGGCCATGTAGTAGCAAAAAGATGGCACTACTAATGATTAGTTTTAGAACAAAGAAACAGGATAGTTTTTTTTAAAAATGAGCAAAATCACATACTTTAATACTTTTGCCTGTGAAGGAACACTAGCTTTCTCACCTTTTATGCCATGTAAAATTATTTTAGAATTCCTCCTAAAACATGGCATTCTTTTTTTTTTTTTTTTTTGTGACTGGTAAGGGTATCACAGCCCTTGGCTTGGTGTCGCCTGCACTGCGCTCAGCCAGTGAGCGCACCGGCCATCCCTATATAGGATCCGAACCCACAACTGGAGCGCCGCTGGGCTCCCAGTGCTGCACTCTCCCGAGTGTGCCACGGGGTTGGCCCCATGGCATTCTTAAAGAATATGAACACACTCAAATTTTATGAAAATTTTTAATACAGCAAAGATTCTATATAATGGATATACGAAATATAGAAAAAAATAAAGAAAACATGTTCAGTTCCTTAAAAGCATATTTAAAATCATGTTTAATAAAATTTCACTTTAAATAACTCACTCTTATCTTTCTAAGGAACCACTCAGGTAAGTAATACTTCCTTGAGAATTGGAGGTCCAGCAGAACAGGGGGCAAGTTCAGAAAGGGCCTGACAAGGAACAGTGGGAAATTCAGAAGGAGCTACTAGTTTCCCCTGCTGCTACTCTCCCAGGGCAAAGGCACTTTCAAAGACAACTCACTGTCTGGCAAAGATCCTGCCTGAGAGATTGAAAGCACTTTCCTGGAACTGTGTCTTGGCCTGGCATTAGCACCCTCCTGCACAAAGCACCTCAGTTTCACCCCACGGTCTAGTTCTTTCCCACACGTGGTGAAATCTGATCCTGCAAGAGTTCTCAGAGGCTCAGCTTCACTCAGACCGATGCTTGAAGAGTAATGTGGTTTTCCTTCCTTCAAGAGTGTGTTCATAGTTTCAGAAGGATTACTGCTACAGACTTACAAAGGAACACGTTTGAAAGTTTCACTATCTAAATTTCTTTTGCGCTCATTTAGGTTTGTGAATTTTGAATAATATATTTTTAATTTTAATTTATTGTTTCAATGGTTGCCATCTTCAGTCAGAGGGACTGACACAAAAAGTTTAAATGAAAAATTTACTTTTCAAAATCTGCAAAGCTAAATGAGTGTTGAAGAAATGTAAGTGATTAAAGTTTCAAATAATTTGTTGCACTTAACACTTCTGAAGATATTAAAACTTAAAATGAGGGACTGGCTGGTTACTTCAGTTGGTTAGAAAGCAGTGCTGACAACACCAAGGTCAAGGATTCAGATCCCCATACTGGCCAGCCGCCTAAAACAACAACAACAACCACAACAACAAAACTTAAAACTGTATCACCACTTTTGGGACATCTTATAGGTCCCATAATCTGGGGGATTTCTTTGGGTTCAAAATTAATATTCCCTTCAAGTTGACACACGTCCTTTGGTAAGTCTATAGTGCTTTCTTAAGATGAGTGATTCTATAAAGATAGCTTTTTAAAAAAAAATCTTTTAAGATGTCTTTTTCTTTAAAGTTACCTTTTTTGACAGTTTGAGATATTCTCTCAAATAGAGCATTGCTTTCTGAAATTAAATTTCTTATTGTCATTACCTTGCATTTGAGATAATTTTAACATTCCTATATGCTGTTTAGATATCTTGTTCAGGAATCTAAATTGAAGAATTTAATCTCATTATTTCAAGTCAAGTGCATCAAATGCATGCATACTGGCCAATATATATGAAGAGATATATTAGGTCTTTGTGATAGTGGTTTCCAAGGTTCTTTTTTATTTTTTTACTGTAGCCCCATAAAGGATTTCATTTTGCAATCATGACCCAGTACATACATACAAAGGGATGTGTGCGTGTGTGTGCGCACATATTTTTTTTATGAAACAAATATTTCAAAAACATGATATACTCTAATACTTTCTATTCTAGTCGTTTTTACTTAAAACTTTTGTTGATTGTGACTCATTACGTTGATCCAAGGCCCACTAATGTGTTGATAACCAAATCTGAAAAAAAAGAAACTAGGTACAATGGGGTTAGTCAACACAACAGGGTTACCACATTAGCCCTCTTATAATTTGGATTCTGATTTTTTAAATTACTTGATTAGAAGGGGATTTGTTAAAAGGTGTATTCTAGCTCAGCAGGTCTGGGCTGGGGCCCTAGTTTCTGTATTTCTAATCAGTGGTGTGGATACTGCTGATCTGGGGGCAGCAAACTCTGAGAAATGGGGGTGTAGAAGTCAGTGTGAGAAGATTGAGAGGAACAGAGTAATTGCATGGGACATGCCACCACCCACAGCTAACGCTGCCAAAACAAGGTCCCCCCGCCCCAAGCGTTTCCACAGGTTTCGTACAGCACACACAATGTGGCAACAGAAGGCAACGTCCTTCAGTGGATCTCTCGGTGACATCAGCACCTTTCTAATCCCCTCCTCTGTGGTTCTTACCCTATTTCTTTTCTCCATAACCCACCCCCAGCCACAAAAAGGACGAGCAATGCAACCCTGTGTCTGATAGCTTGGGAGTCCCTTTGAAGGGGATTACCTAAAAATGTGGACAACTGCTAGATTAGGCCAAGCAGGAACAGGTTACATAAAACCAGAAAAGAGGACGCCAACAAACAAGAGTGTGAAGTATTTATTAACGTTTCATTTAAGGAACTTGTGAAACTGCGAAACACGCTTGTCAAAATGGACTGCACTCGTAAAATACTCTTACGTCTGAATGTGACAGAGGTAAATGCTATAATTCAAAGCATGGTTTCATAATTATAAACGACATAGGTAGAATTCTCAAACTAGGAAATGCTGAGCCAGTAACTGTAATTGTTCCTGGTACAATACTGGGTTTCTGTACTTTCAGCCTCCAGAATTTGGGGTATGTGTGTACAGGTAAATAAAAATATTCTAGTTTTGATGAGACTGTCTTTTATATCACCATTTTGTGTATGTATATGGAGGGACAGGGAGTATGTCACTCACCACTGTACCCAAGCACGTACCTAGCACATACTTTAAGGTCTGATAACAAAAGAATGAATGGATGTGCATAATTTTTAAAATAATATGTTACATCTTACTGTATACTTTATTAGCTGATTTGTCATGACACTATTTGCTTAGAAGCCCTTTAAAAGGATACAAAAATGGAAAGTGATGTTCTCCAAATTGCAGTTGTCCACAATGCAGCTGGGAGAGAAGAGAGGAAGAGAGGACGGAGAGAAGAGAGGAAGGGAGGACAGAGAGACAGGGAGAAAGCGATGGTTCTTGATTTCTGGGTGGAGTAGGGTATGGGCAGATGGGGCAGAAAGTGTCTCAGAATCAACTGCGGAATATGTTCCAGTTTCCCAGATTTTGGAATGCCTCTCCCCACCCCATGAGGAGTAGGATCATAATAAATGAACAAATATAACTGATGAGAAGTTTGGAGGAGGCAGAGCTTAAGATTTGAAACTAAGATTGAAGGCAGTGGTTTTCAATAGGGATGATTTTGTCCTTCAGGGAACACTTGGCAATGTCTGGAAACATTTTTGATTTTCACAACTGAGGCAGGAAGTGTGAAGAGCAGTGCTAATGGCATCCAATGAGTAGAAACCAGGGGGACTCTTACATCCTACAATGCACAGGGCAGCCCCGCACAGCAAAGAACTATCTACTGCAAAAGGTCAACAGTGCCAAGGTTGAGCAACTTTGCTCTGGGGGAAAAAGGCGTGGTAGAGGCAAGAACAGAAGTTATTAGGAGAGAGAACCCACTCACCAAGACTGCCAGGCTGTTTTGGGTGAAGAGTAAGGTTGTAGAATGAAGACAGCGTGAGAGAGAGATGATCTGGCTGTGCCTTCTGTTTCAGTGGATCCCTCTCCAGTAGGTCCTAAACCACTGCTGGTGTGGTCACCTCCACTGCTGCAGCTGAAGGCAGACTGTACCTCGTGAGAACCAAGCAAACACCCAAAGGAGGCCAGCAATTCTTGGGTGGAAATGGGGGCCACAGGCTGCCTTGCATGGTAATGTGACAAGGACAAGAAAGGATAAGCATAGTAGGTGCTGCTGGTCCCCTGACCTTATCTCCATGGCCATCACTTCAGGGCCCACTGCCTTGTCTTTCACAGCTGACACCTGCCTTCCCTTGCCTGGAGGCTAGCTCTTGCTGCCCACGTGGTAGTACCAAATGCCAGAGGCTCAATCGCCTCTGGAGGCAGTCCTCACCCAAAGCCTGACAGGTTTTGAAATAAATACCCACTCCCTTACCTCTCAATGGGACAACCATGAGGCATGTGTTTCAAGCTGTCTCTCAGAGTCCCCAATGTGACCAAGCTCCAGGTGCCCACAGCAGTTCCCGGTTTGACAACGCCCCTGTATTGGTTGCTGTCCCTCGCCGGCTCATGTCCCCTTTCTCCTATCAGTGTTTTTTTCACCTTGCCCTAATTGCCTTGCACTTGCATTTTCATGTCAGGGTCTGCTTCTGGGGAGCCCATGCTGATGGCAAGTCTTTTGAAGGAACACTGGGCTGGGAGTTCCTCACTTCTCAGCTTCCTCTATGTAAGAGCTCTCAGAGTCCACAGTCGTCCTCCCTTAGGAGGACTATTTGGCCTCTATTAGAGAGTGGCCAATTTTTCCATCCTTGAGGTCCTGAGCACAGAATCACCAGAGGTTGTTCTGAGCTGCAGGCTCTGGTCCCGCTCCTTTCAGACCATCAGAAACACAACTTTGGGCACATTCCATTCTCTTCCATTGAGCGAATATGCCAAACCACATCTTTTGCTCAAGGATGGCAGGGATCAAATGACTTGGGAACACAAATGCAATCCCTATTAGTCTCCAATGCCCTGAAGTCAGATTCGTACAAGAACTCTAATAAGTAGCTTGACTCCAAGAAGGGGGTCTTCCTATAGAGCTGGGAAGAGGCAAAGATGAAAAGCAATAACTTCTATGCACAAATAAAACTTTAATGAGTTACCAGTGGGGATTTAAAAACACAAAATTGCAAAAATGGGACAGTTATTTCAAAACACTGCAAGACAATGAAGAGAAATGAATTTGTAAAATCCCCTCAAGACAATGTCCAATCACTCATCTTCCATGCAATGGGAATTCTGAGAAGCTAAAAATCTGTGGGGAAAAAAGGCCACATAAAAGTGAGGAGTTGTGAAAGCTGCCACGGGAGCTCTGTGTCCAAGAGGATCCTCACGGTGGCAAAAAATTATTTTAAAAAGTGACACAGCTTGACACCTTTCTGAACAGTCTCAGAATGTTGTTTCCATGCAATGGGAATTCTGAGAAGCTAAAAATCTGTGGGGAAAAAAGGCCACATAAAAGTAAGGAGTTGTGAAAGCTGCCACGGGAGCTCTGTGTCCAAGAGGATCCTCACAGTGGCAAAAAATTATTTTAAAAAGTGACACAGCTTGACACCTTTCTGAACAGTCTCAGAATGTTGCCCCTGCAGAAACTTAAATCCGTCACCTAAGGAAGTCCTTGTAGTCATACCAGTTGAGGATTCAGGCTGCCAAGCTTGAGGTCCTTCACAGTGAGCCATTCTGAAGGAAGTTTCCTTACAAATCATCGAACTGTGGACTTTTGCTGGTTTCATCTTTGCAGAGAACATCCACTTTGAGGCCCTGAATTCTTGCCAACTTAGTTGAGGAGCCGAGAAGATCTTCTATCTCAGTTGTTAAGTGTGTAGATGGCCTTTTTTTTTTTTTTTTTTTTAAGGGAAAAGAAAAGAACAGCAGAGCTTTTCTGCAGGGCAACCTATTCCCTTATTTATAATGCAGGACAGCAGGGCCTTGTAAGTGTATATTCTGGTTCATCTGGGGACACGCGGTTGTTCATTTTAAAATTAGATTCATCCTAATTATATGAACACGGTCTACGTGTAGTTGGTCAAAACATTAGGAAAGCATTACTCAGCACATTCCTGCTGGGCTTACCTTCTATACTGCACTAAACTTGTTTAACACACAGTCCCTGCCCTCTTGGAACTTAAAATCTACCAAAGAAATATCTTATTGACAAATAGGAGTTTGGACACCA
>NW_007730586.1:145151-149602 GCF_000696425.1 Galeopterus variegatus
TTGAATATGAACAGTAGAAAAACATCAAGAAAATGGAAAGGAGTGGCTGCTATGAAAAAAGGAAGCAAGGTGGTTAGCTAAAGGACAACATTCAGTACAAGTGGGAAAGCCAAGTGTGTGTGGGAATCCAGGGCAGGTAACTGAACATCTATGATTCTTATTTTCTGCAAACCCTGAGGGTTCAGTAACTTTGAAAGTTGACCATAGAACACAGCTCTTTGAGGCTGAAAAATGTTAAGTTGTCTATAAAATGGAGACTGTTCCCAATAAGCACATAATAATAACTTAAAACTAATGACACAAAATGGTCAGGTAAATTTGGAGGCTGGCTTCCAGGTCTCTCTCTTTGACTTCCTGCCTTCTGGACAATAACACACCATATCTCTAGGATGCAGGTTTACTCAACACAATCAATTTTACAACTTTTATAATAATAAAATAATAGTAAAATTGTTTTCCATGTATTGAGCACTCACCAGGCACTATGTGTGAACACACTGTGGAAGAGATTAAATGAAATAATGGCTATAAACAGTGCTATGAAGTATCAATATTATTTCCATTGCACAGATGGAGTGACTGAAGTTCAAAGTGGTTAATGAACCTGCCAGAGAGATCATAGCTAGGAGGTGGCAAGGCCAGGCAACCAACTCAGTCTGCCTTTCAAGACCTGTGTGGATGTCTGTGGATGTCTACCCCACACCCACTGTCACACACTCCATGCCCTGAACTCTCTCGTCAGGGTTGCAGTTCCCAGCCCAGACCCCGGACCCCCAGGTTCCACCTTCCTACAATACACAAGGTCAATAAGGAAAGGAAGTGTTCTCTCTGCTCTCAAGATGTTAAAACATGGCATCACTGGGGCCCACTATGTGGGATACCCTGAGCCCCAGAGACCCCAATCGTAGGCCAGAAACAAATGGGAGATTGAGAGCATTATTCTGCCCCTATTGTGAAATATCAAGAATTAGATAGATTCTGTACCTACAGACATTATCAGGATTAACTTCTTAATATTGCAAATTTTAATTTTCAACAGTATTTCACAATCCTTTACAAAAATATACTTGTGAAATAGAAGGCATCTTACTCAGGCCAATATAATGGCATACAATTATGTATTTTTCTTTAACATGTCCTCAGCATGATACCTCTTTACCATTGGTTAGTATTATTTCTTAATAACCCAAAATGCATGTGCCCTTTGTGTCTCCTAATTTTTTAGAATAAGACATTTAATAATAATTAAGTGATAAGGTTTTCAGAAAGGCAAAATACACATAGTTAGAAGGAAAAGTAAAAGATGCATAGTTATTCTTTTCACTTATCTCACTTTTATTATTCACGCCTCTCATCTATTTCCTTCATGGGAGGCATTTCTATAGACCTGGCTGAAGATTTGGTAAAGCACATTTATAATTTGGGAAGAAAACAAACATCCTTTCTAACTAAAAAAGGGAATGGCCCACTGTAATAAGCAATTATAGGATAAATATTAGAGTAAATACTAGGAAAATTGGTATTGTTAGGCAAGATATTACGCAGTGAGTCGTTTATTTAAACAGTCTAAAGCTTTTAAAATTATTGTGGGAAAATGGCTTCAATATCTCTGTCAAAATACCAAGAATCAGCTTGGCCTTTGCTCCCTGACATCTCTATTTTAAATTTTAGTTCTCTAAAATAAGTATATTAGTGATGTGCTGATATTGATATAAGCATTGATCAGTAAGTTCCCAATACTCTTTTCATATTATGACCCATGTAGATCAAGAAAATCAAAATAATGGTCAAAGACTAAAAGGAAGAACCAGGTCTAGGAAGATTTAAGATAAGAGAGAGAAGGAAGTGGGGAAACAGAATTAGGTCAGATAGGAGAGAGGCACAGCACCTCTGAAAAATGGAACTAAGTCTCCTCATTGCTGTAAAGATGCTTCCATCACCTGCCATTGTCTTCAAGGGTAACAAGACAATGATGTGTTAAGAGCCACATAAGAATTAAAAAACAGAGTAGCACAATGTGGGGAAAACAGCTTGCTGCCACCAAATAATTCTTACTCCCCTTTCCACAGTCTGGAGACACCACTGGAAAGCAGCTTCTCAGCAGGGACTGTATTTCCTACCCTGTATCATTTAAGTAGGGACATGTGATTCGTTCTCACCTGGGGAATTTGAGCAAAATGATTTTGTGTTGCTTCCAAGCAAAGGTGGTGAAGAAGTTGGTGTACTTCTCCATTCCCTCACTCCCTCTCAGTGGTCTGATGGAATGTGTACTTGACCTTGGAGCCATGTGATGAAGATGGAAGAGCCCAAGACCATGGGAACCTGGACTCCTGAATCACTGTGGAGCAGAACCACCAATCATTAGGAAGAGCAATTTTCCACTTTACATGAGTGAAAAATAAACTTCCATTTTTTGAGCCACTGTGCATTTTTAATTTTGTTTTTAAGTGTAGTGTTTTCCTAACCAAGATACATGGCAAGAAAAGGAAAGTGTCTTAATCACTTGAAATAATGCATATAATTTCATATCACTTATTTTGCATGGAATTTGGTAGGGTCATAGATTTTTAACAATAGAGGTGTGTCTTCCAATTACAGTAGCTACTGGCCACAAAAGACTATGGAGTTGAGATGTGCTGCAAGTGTAAAATACACACCAAGTATTGAAGACTTTAAGTAAAATATATCATTAATATTTTTATATTGATGACATGTTACTAATATTTTGTATATATTAGGTAAAATAAAATATAGGACTCAAATTAACGTGGTTGCTTTTTTACTTATTTATGGTGTGGCTACTAGAAAATTATAAATTATATATGTGGTTCACATTATATTTCTACTGGACAGTGCTGGGCTAGCAGTGGTTAACAAACTATAGCCCATTACCTATTTTTGTAAATAAAGTTTTATTGGCACACGGCCATGCCAAGTTGTTTACATATTGTTNCAAATTATATATGTGGTTCACATTATATTTCTACTGGACAGTGCTGGGCTAGCAGTGGTTAACAAACTATAGCCCATCACCTATTTTTGTAAATAAAGTTTTATTGGCACACGGCCATGCCAAGTTGTTTACATATTGTTTATTGCAGCTGTCACACTACAATGACAGTAGTTTCAACAGACTGTTTGTCCTAAAAATATTTTCTATATGGCCTGTTATAGAAAAATGTTTCCCAACTCCTGGACTTAAGATAACTTTGAAACTATCTAATTTATCTACAATTATCATTTCATGACGAAGGAAATCAAAGCTTAGATAAGCCAAGAGACTCATTCAAAATGTTTTTATTCTTAATTAGGTGGAATTTCCACCCTCTCATTCATTCATTCATTCACTCATATTCTTCACCCATCTCTAATCTTGATCATTAAAGAAATAAAATCCCCATCAGTTATAAAATCAACACTTATGCTAAATAATGAACCTCAACACAATGATGTCAATGCTATTTCAATGCAATCATGTAGAAGTATGTTTCTGTCAGACCCGGGAACTGCAGGCATGTATGATGTAAAATGGCAGAGAAACCCTTAAAGTATTATTCAACTATAAATAAGCCATGAGATGGTCTTTAAATTAAGTTTCATTTGAAGACATTTTAAAGCAAGTCAGTCATGTAATCTGCTTTCAAATTAAACTTGAGATTCCCCCAAATGTAGGGCTATCTTGCTAAAAATATTAATTGCTTGTATTAAATTTAAAAAATTTTGGGGGCCGGCCCGGTGGCGCACTGCTACAGTGCGCCACTTGGGAGTGCGGCAGTGCTCCCGCCAAGGGTTCGGATCCCANAAATAATGAACCTCAACACAATGATGTCAATGCTATTTCAATGCAATCATGTAGAAGTATGTTTCTGTCAGACCCGGGAACTGCAGGCATGTATGATGTAAAATGGCAGAGAAACCCTTAAAGTATTATTCAACTATAAATAAGCCATGAGATGGTCTTTAAATTAAGTTTCATTTGAAGACATTTTAAAGCAAGTCAGTCATGTAATCTGCTTTCAAATTAAACTTGAGATTCCCCCAAATGTAGGGCTATCTTGCTAAAAATATTAATTGCTTGTATTAAATTTAAAAAATTTTGGGAGATGGTCTTTAAATTAAGTTTCATTTGAAGACATTTTAAAGCAAGTCAGTCATGTAATCTACTTTCAAATTAAACTTGAGATTCCCCCAAATGTAGGGCTATCTTGCTAAAAATATTAATTGCTTGTATTAAATTAAAAAAATTTTGGGGGCCGGCCCAGTGGTGTACTGCTACAGTGCGCCACTTGGGAGCGCGGCAGTGCTCCCGCCAAGGGTTCGGATCCCACATACAGACCGGTTCCCACTCACTGGCTGAGTGGGGTGCGGGCNTGCGCCACTTGGGAGTGCGGCAGTGCTCCCGCCAAGGGTTCGGATCCCACATACAGACCGGTTCCCACTCTCTGGCTGAG
>NW_007730586.1:150559-158228 GCF_000696425.1 Galeopterus variegatus
GACACTGAGGGTTGCGTTCCCGTTGCCGGTCCCGGTCCGGTATGGGCGCGACACTGAGGGTTGCGATCCATTGCCGGACAAGAAAAAAGACAAAAAGGAAAAAAAAAATTTTTGCCATGTCTTAAGTGATATGGACTGAATTGTGTCCCCCAAGTTTTATGCACTAGACGCTTGATCCCCACTGTGACTATTAAGAGGGTGGGAAATTCTATGATGGTAATTGAAAGGAAAGGTCTGGAACAGGAGATTAGAGTGTGAGAACTATGCCCAAGTAAATGGATTAATCCACTCAGAATAATGGGAGTGGTTCTGGTGGCTTTAAAAGGACAGCACATGAGGAGCTCTTTCTCTCTCTGCTCTGTCATTTCTTCCATGAGACACCCCAGGGTTACTGTTGTCACCACCAAGGCCTTCAACAGCTGTGTTCTCTGGACTTTGGACTTCCAAATTTCTGAAGCTGTAAGCAATAAATTTCACTATCTTTATAAATTACCCAGTTCCAAGTATTTTTGTTATAAGCAGCAGAAACAGACTAATACACTTGAGAAAGTGAAATCTGTTCCCAAAATATCACAGCGACATATAGCTGCTCAGCTCTGGCAGCCATCATCTCTCTGGATTATTCTAAGAGTCTCTAACTGGACCCATCACCTCCAGTCTCTCTCCCACTCAAGACCTTATAAAGAACTCTTCTAAAATAAAAATCTGATTTGCTGAACATCCTTCAGTCTCTTATGCTATCAAGATAAAGTCCATCTTCCTTAGGGTGGCCAGGAAAGTTTTCACCACCTGGCTCCTACCTGCTCCCACAGCCTCATTTACTGTCCTTTGCACATCAGTTAGACGGATCCTTGCAACTCCCCGAGTGCTTCCTACTTTCACCTGCACTTCATATGTTTGTATATTGTGTTCTTTCTGCCTAGAGCCCTCCCCACCCCTGACTATGTGCTCCCATCGTACACTGTACTTACTGCGTCATAGAACTTATCATTATTGTAATTGCTCTGAAGTATTAATGCTACCACCCTAGAGGCCCGCTGATCCTCCCACCCTCCAGTTCTGAAAATTAAAAATGTCTCCAGATATTGCCAAATATTTACTGGAAAGCAAAACCACCCCCACTGAGGACTACTGGTATAAAGGTTTAGAACCAGAGCTGGGAGTGGACATGCATGGATTCGTATCCAGGCTTCACCTGGCTTCACTGCATGGACTCAGTTTCCTCATCTACCGTATGTGAAGATTAAATGAAATAATGTAGTTCTCGACCCACAGTTGAATGTTCCTGAATACTAGGAAAGATATAGATTATGATTACAATATGTTTAAAGTAATAGAAACTCAGCAGGATTTTTACATCGTCATAAAACACTTCAATAATGGGCAATATTAAACAGTATTTTATATAAAGTATTGGATTTTTTTTTGTGAAAAATCAGAAAAGGTTTTGCTGTGGGCTGGATACTGCTCCTTCAATTTACCACTTATCATGAAATGTAGTAAAAGGTTAAAACAAATGAGCCAATTATTTTTTAAGTGTAACGCAATGAACTATTCCTCACAACCTCTTGCGCTGAACTTTAGCCACTTAAGGCTACTCTTTCTCACTCTCTCAAAGAATACAGTGATTGAATAAGTTTTGCTACCTGCTCTCTGCTCTTGGCCATTCATAATGCAGACTAGTGGAAAAGGAGACTTCGAAAACTCAGGATTTCCCAAACATAATTGACCATAGAGTAAAATAAACAAATAGTAAAATAAGTAAAAGTAAAATAAGACAAGGATCTGCCAACATATCCAGGAGTAAGTAGAAGGGATTGAAAATGATGGCAGGACTTGTGGCTTAGGACATTAGTGTGACTGTGACATTTCTCACCATGATTTGGAAGCTGGGCATGGGAACACAGCTGAAGCTAGAGACAAGTGGTGACTTTCTCTCTGTATGTGAGAACATGACAGACGTTTGTCAGAGAGACAGATTCTGCACGTATGAACCTGCAAGTTGGTAAGACATTTACTTATGTGGGATAGAAACGTGAGAAAGATGACCAAGCCCCAGGAATGTTATGATCATTATCATCAATCATTACTTCTTGAGTACCTGTTATGTGTAAACATTGCTGAAATCTGGGAAAACAGGGACCTAAGAGAAACAAACAATAAAGGGGAGGGGGGAGGGAGGCGTATATCTGAACCATCCTGAGAACCAATGAACAACTTACGTCATAAGAGAATACTCAGTAGGTTCCTGAATGTCAGGATCACTCATTATGCCACCGAAACCATGACTATCTTCTCGGCTCTCCTCATCACAAACATTCCTGAGCCTCCAGAGGAGTCAAGTTAGTGTATTCCCAAATGAAGAAGACATATCTGCTGCCAGTCTGCATTCTGTGTTCATGCTTTTGCTTCAATCAACTTATCACTCATGACTTTGTGATAAATCCCTAAATTCTTGATCACAGAAGAAAAGCCATGATTCCCTGAATGCCCTCTTGTGGAAGCAGAAATTTGAATGAGTAACTTAGTTCAGATGAGTCTTTTCCTAATTATTATAAATGCCTTATCTACAGTCCATTGTTAGAACATGTGCGCACTTGTACGTATTTATGTGTCTGAGTGAGTACATAAATGATAAAGAACAAAATGTGAATAATTTTTTAAAAAGCAGAATTAGGAAAAATAGAAATTAAAATAAAACAACCAGAGCAGGAAGATAAAATAGAGCTCAGATATGTAAGCCAAAAGTTTTCTCATAGTGACAAGTTGGACCATGAATTTGTCTTTTTGTTTCCTATTCTTTGAACACTTCTACACACATGTCATTTAGTTTTTGTAAGCATTGCCAAGCAGACAGTTGAAGGTTACATTTTCTGGCAATAGCCTTAAATGCAGGTATTCTGGGTTGTTAAGAGTAGTTCCACATACTATGTAAATTTAATCATCTCAGGCAAGAGTCATGATCATTATTACCAAGCACATCTACATCCATTGGAAATATCCAGGGAGTATCCTGTTAGAGTGTCTGACTGTCACCATGGAAAGGATATAATATGCTTCCCGTGGCAGGGATTCAAGGTTCCTGGGTCCTTATTCTAGGCTCTCCTGACTCGCTATTTGGAAAAGATACTTAGATTCACAGCAGAGCTCAGTTTCTCACTCAATAAAAATAGTACAGCACAAGAAGAGCTGCCAGTACATAAAGTCTCCAAAGTCTCTTCAATTTAGGACAGTAGGGACCAAACAACATTAACACTGAACGTAGATCACTGTTCTGGCTGTCAGTTGGCCAGATTCCTGAGAGGAGAATATGGAAATACATTACTTGTGACTCAGTAATTTGGATACTGTCCCCCACTTGCTTAAATGCCATAATTGACTAACAAGTTTGGGAACTTAAAGTGGAGAGCGAACATCCTTAATCAGAAACTCACTGGCCTAAATATATTCAGTGCCACACCACTTGGATACAAGAGAATCCTGGGGGAATCACACTGGAATTTACACTAATACACATGTGCTACAGAAACCACAAAACAGTCACCTCTTAGAAATAAAATAACTTTATTCCATGTAGGGAGCCATATGAGAGACTACAATAGGCATAAGCATTTCATCACAATGGAGACCATTTCACAATCCCTTTGTCTTAATATATGCACATTGTTTCACAGGTCACTGGGCAAATGAACAGGGCCAGGCACATAGTAGGTACACAAATCTTTGCAGACTGAATGAGGAATCAAGTCAAAGAATCAAAACGACTTTAAATAAAGCAAGGAGTCAATTTATCACCCATTGCTCAACTGGTTCTGACATTAGAACAAGCCTGTGTAACAAACAGTCAGCTGTGATCTGGACATATGATGCAATCCAGGCAGCAAACAATTCTTTTAAGCAAAACCAAGTCAGAAGATGACACTTAATACCAACATAGAATGGAAAGAGAAGCTCTGTCCCTTCTCCCCTTCCATTCATTCTTCCAACAAGTGTTTCACCTGTACCCATGTGCCAACCTAGGTGGCTATGGAGCTGGGGTGACAAGGTTGAATAAACCCACACACAGTGCCTCATCGCAATTTAGAGGTGGGGACATAAATGGAAACAAACTGCCCTGCGGGGTGATAAGAGCTATATAGACTATTGCACAAAGTGTCAGAGTCAACTCTTTAGAAGAGTTCATAACCAAAGGGTCATTTTCAAGTCCTGTCCTCTCAGAAGGCTCTATTCAAAATCCTGGCTGAGACACTGGATACTAGAGAAAGTTAGCTTAAAGAACATGTTAACCATTCATTCCTCTAGGTTTTCTGAGCTCTGTTTCTCCTCTGGGGACCATCACCAGAATCTCCAGTGCAGGACCATAAGTAGCTAAGGCCCCCAAAGATAAACTCATTTTCTGTAAAAGTGAAGTTCAAGTACTGTCCCTGATATAATTTGATATTTTATATGTGTATATAGTAGTTGCTAGGCACCACAGCAAGCACTCTACATACGTTATCTGATCTATCCCTACAACTTTAATGCATGCTACCTTGGCTACTAGAAGCTCAGAGCTAAATTAAATACACTAAAGCAGTAAGCACTTAGGATTTTAATTTAATTATCTTTCCTCTTCTACAAGATTTTGATCTTTCTTCCCCTCCCATTTTTAACAATCTCATTATTTTGTGGGATTTTTACTATGCATTTACTCGGACACATTTCTAAAAGTTGATCCTCTATTAAAAAAAACAAATTAACATAATCATCAATTGTAATTTTCCTTTACTTCCACTTTACACCAAGAGTTTCCAAGAATAACTAACTTGAAGATAACCCCTTGGGTATCATGCTTTGGTACCTGAAATCACCGAGGGCTATTTCTATGTTGTGTTGGATCCTGACAGTCCCATTTTGACCCCTCCCCAGCTGCCACTTTTACAGTCCAAACTACTTCCAAATGTCCTTGGTCCCCTTAGGGTTGCCAAGGCCAGACGCACTGCCAGGTTCTGCTGAGAAGACATTGCTATCACCCAGTGATGTCTGGTCCCTGGAATTTTACTCTTACTACTGACAATGCCTCTAGAATTTATAAAAATTCTGCTGAAAATCAGGGAGTAGAAAAGGCCAGTGTCTTTAGGGAATCAAGGTAACATGTAAGAAAAACTCTGCTACTGAGGGTCTCCGTGTACTCAAACCAAATGCCCTAGGAGGAACTCTCAGAAATGACTCTCTGCATTGTCACTATACAGAATGGCAAGCCAGCTTTTGTCTAAAAAAAAAAAAATGAGGTAAAAATAAGCAAAGATTGAACCATATACATATGGCTGTGTGCTCACGTGTGCAAACACACACATGGCACAGATCCTGGCATGCCCAACTGGCACTCACTTAGGATGCTTGGGTATTTTTGAGAACACAATGTTTGGGCACAACCATTAATTTACTCAACAAAGATTTATTCAGCACCTACTCTGTGCCAGGTTCTGTTTTAGGTGCTGGAAAATCAAGAGTGAGGCCATTGACACTCCTGTTCTCATAGACTCTATATTATAGATGGGGGAAGACAGGTAATCAACAAATATCAACTGAAACAAACAATTCAGATTGCAAATAAGACTGGGAAAGGACAAAGAAGAAACAAAACAAAACAAATCAAAAGTCTGATGGTTCTGAAGACTGCCTTTGCTCAAGTGGTCAGGGAAGGGCTTTCTAAGGAGGTGACACTTAATCTTACACCACAATGAGAAGAAGGAGCTAAAGAAACCGATCACCTTTACTCTGATTTCCATCAAAAAGATGAGCCTAGTAATAAAGGAAACATGCAATCTCATTTGTGGCTCCACAACCCCAGAAAAGGAAAGGAATCCACAACTTTCTGTGCTCTTAAGGAGATTTTAAATCACCTTTTCCCCAAAGATGCCAGATTAAAAGGATGCTGTCTTAATTCATCTCTAATTACAGAGACAGCAGAATTTACCACAGAGAAGCTAAAAGAGGAGAAATGGAATATTTATTCCTCTTTGTAATGGCAGTTATTTCATAAGACAATATTCCAATGTCAATAAAATTATGCCAATAGAAATTGTAATGCCAATAGGAATTGCTTCATTTATAAAAACACAAACAGTTCTGTAGCTATATTCAGTAACATTTACTTCCATTAGCTACAAATAAAGCCAAATTGTATTTACTAGCAGATGGTTCCCACTTCTAATATGTAACAAACCTTTGAAATTAATTAAAAATAAGATTTTGATAGTATCCTGTTTAGCATGCACAAACCATAATGATTGTTTGTTCACCAATGTCTTCACAAAATACCCCCAAACAAACACTTAGTACTAAATTTCTGTTATGAGTCAATTAAAACACTTAGCCAGCTGGCATAAAAACATCCTAAACACATCCACTGCTGAAAATACTTTACATTGAAACACCTTTTTTGTTAATGTTTCCTAGTCTTTGACTTGTTTCAGAATTAGAAAGAATTAAGCAGAAGTGAATTAAGAAGCAGACCAGTCACTGTGGATATTTAGAATGAATCATGGAACATTTTGACTAAAATGAAATTTTTACTCCTTTGCTTTGCAGTGCATGGTATGTATTATTACAGTGCAAATAAGCACACTAAGCTGAGGACAAATAATATAAAGATACTGTCCAACAGGTCTACATTATCTAATACATTTATCATTACAACAATTGCTGTGCTCCGGTATTAACACACTGTCCAAGGAATTCTTAATTTCTTGAACTTCAAAACGGGTCGTTAAAACTCAATCTCACTAGTACCTAACACCAATAACATTCTAAAAGGAAGAATTTATTTCAAATATATTTACTGATCAGGCATAGCGTTTGCATCTTCACAAATTCTAAACGTGCGTGAGGAGAGGAGGTGAAGAGTCTGAACTTGATTGTTCAGGTAAACTCTTTTTCTTAGACTCTCTTTATGAACTGTTATGTTTCTATACCCTTCTTTTAAAATTTCCCAGTTGGGGAAAATTATATATTTAACCTTTCATACATTAAAAAAAAAAAACTCACCCCATCCTCCCCTCCTTAAAACAAATCAGAAGGCTTAAGAATTAACACTAATAATAATAATCCTACAATAGTCATTGGGAAATACTCCTCCAAAATGACAACTGCAGCTAAGAAGGACGAAATCCACTAGGAATGAAAACTCCCCCCAATTAGTCCTTCCCCGAGGGGTGGCAGTGTGTGGGGGGGGGCACACAGCTAGCACAACTGGTATCACAACCAACTCAAGGCGACCCAGAGGAAGATGCTGCGTCAAGAGCAGTAAAGCAAAAGAGCGCGACCCAGGAAGCTAGCGACATCGCCACCGATTCCCTGAGGAGGCGGAGAGAAGTGAGTCGCCAGGCACCGGCGACAGCGCACGTCAACATTCAGGATAATTCTCCTCTCCAAGCCCCGGAGTTCCGGGGCAGGAGAAAAGGGGGGGACGGGAGACCTACAGTCCCTTTAAACCCCCCACCCCCGTGCCTGCCAACCTTTTCCGAACTCCCGTGTCACACAACTTCCTCATCATGGAAACTTCCACTCGGTTCGGCGCTGAGGATGCCAAACTCCATTTCACAAGGAGCCTGTCAACAGCTGGGCTTGGGGTTTGAGGAACAGAGCCGCTGCGATTGGAGGGGGCCCCCGGCCACCTTGCTCCGCC
>NW_007730586.1:158312-160750 GCF_000696425.1 Galeopterus variegatus
CCGCCTCCGCACCTGCCACCCCAGGTGCGGGCGGCCCCCCTCCTCCTAACTCCGGCTGTGCCCTCCCAGGGCTGGTGACGTTGCCTTGGGTTTGGTGGGCGCGAATCCACCCACCCCACTGCATGCGCACGGAGGTTCGGGCTCGGGCGTTATTCCTCTAGTTGGAGAAGAGGAAGGGATGGGGCACGAGTGCCAAGGGGGCGGGAGGAAAGGCGACTTCCAGGAGCACAGCCTTCTGTGCCCTGCCCCACCGGCGCGGCCCACGCCACCGCGCCCCTCCCTCCGCCCCCAAACCACTTGTGGCGCGTGTCGGGACGACGCGGCGCTCTGGCTCCTCCCGGGGCCTCCAGCCGGCCTCGCCGTCTGGCGGTTCTCTCCCACCACCACCCCGTCCCGAAGAATGAAAGTCTGGAAAATGCTCTGCTTGCCCTTAAGGGGACATCCCTCCCCCATTATGCATATCCTGGGAGAGGTGTGTGTAGGGTTGAGACAGTCCACACGTCTTAGAAGGGCCGCCCCATTAATTTGTCTTTGCCTTGGGAATGTACAAATAAAGCCCGGAAGACAAAAATGATTTATACTCTTGAAAGAGTCCTGTCCCAGCCAAATATAGAGATCTAAAATGTCCCCCACCTTAAGTCCTGAAGGCCAAGGGTTCACATGGAGAGAAGATAAAGAAGCGGGCGGTTTGCATTCTGGGCCGGAAGAATACTTAGAAAAATATAACGAGTACCCAGACAGCTAAAATGCAGTCGGTAGGAAGCTATAGTTGCAACAAAACTGCTTTGACGACAAAGTACGATTGCATTCTTATAAACAATATTAAAATTATTCCGACTTCATAATTCAATATACACATTTATTCGTGTAATATGAGCTATGACGATTTGTTTCCTCAAGTGTCTGAACAATGTATAGGTTTTTTATTAATGAGTTTTCTAGATTTCCAGTCGGTTACATGTGTTTTATTCCGGCTTTCTGAGTGTCCCACGGAAGGGGGTGAGGGGCACCACCCCTGCCCACAGCATTGACAACCACAACTATCAGGAATTCGGCAGCTGTTCCCTGCATCTGGACAAGCAGGGTTTCAGCGCGCTGCCAGAGAGAAAGTCGCAGATCTCAAGGCTTTCTGGCGAGAGGGAAGGGCCTGTCTCATCGGACTCCACGGACACCGTTTGCGGCTGGTCCTTGGTGAGAAATCCGTGCTTTATTCTTCACTGGTAATAAGGCTGTACCATAGGACTTGCAGACTTCTGAGTTGTTCTCTTTTGCAGGGAAGTTCCTGGGCTTTGCTCCAAAGCTGCCCCAGGATGTTTTGGTTGGTTTGAAGGAAAGCTGTGGAGCCTATCAGGCGGCCCCCTGGTGGCTAACTGTGGGTGAAAAGGCTAAGGAAAAAGGCTGGCAGGTTGACTCTTCACAGACCCCAGGGAGCCTTGAGCCTTGTGAGCAACTTTGGTAATAAGGGGAGATAAGGTAATGTAAATCTTCCTTCCCAAGGTGGATGATAGGCCCTAAAGCCTGCTGGAACTTTTTACTTTTTTCTCTTCCTGAGTATAAAGAGAATACAGAGAATAAAGAGTCAATTAAATGATAAAATAAGTAATGTGGCATTATTCAAACAATTCATGAGACTATGGTTGCAACAATGTTATATGACAATGGAGAGGACGATTCAATGCAGTGTTATGACATGAACTGCTAGGATTCTATCTGAACAGGCTCTTATAGTGCAGTCTTACAGGCTGCATCATGGTAAGGAAGGGTTACCAACAGACATGGCATTTATTTATCTGGTTTTACACAAGGGGGTACAATCAGGTGAAGGCAGAACATATCATTCGACTTTAGAGCCCATGGTCTTGTATTCCAATCTGACTGACTTGAGAGGCACACCAAGGCTGTTTTAGGACCCATGATCACCTTCCACCTTAGCCATCCTCATTACCAGGATCTACAAATGTCAAGCTACTGACTGTTCAGGGAAGCAATTAATTAATATATTCATTCATTCAGCAACTGCTGGAGTAAGAAAATGAATGATACATAGGAACTAACAGGGCTGGGATTAAGCCAGAGTGAGGGCAGTAGTGCAGGTACAGGGTCTGAGCCTGTCTTTGTTTAAAATTTTGGTATATTGTTTATCATGATGATTATTGCATTAATTTTTTATTTTAAAAGTATTACTTTAAAATATAATTTCTCTTGATTACTGAGTTTTTTTGCATTCCCTTAAATTTTATGCTTGAGATGAGTGCCTTCCTTGCCTACGCCTAGTTCCCATTCTGCTGTGCCCTCAGTGTTACCTGTTATCAGAGTCTAATCAGAGAAGTAAAATTCAAATTAGAATTTGCTAGGTGTCGAAAATCATTAATATATGGTAAAGGACTTGATCTCAGAGAATTAGAATGTGGGTGTGAATGGAGGGAAAATTAGAGATT
>NW_007730586.1:160936-165215 GCF_000696425.1 Galeopterus variegatus
CAGTAGTGCAGGTACAGGGTCTGAGCCTGTCTTTGTTTAAAATTTTGGTATATTGTTTATCATGATGATTATTGCATTAATTTTTTATTTTAAAAGTATTACTTTAAAATATAATTTCTCTTGATTACTGAGTTTTTTTGCATTCCCTTAAATTTTATGCTTGAGATGAGTGCCTTCCTTGCCTACGCCTAGTTCCCATTCTGCTGTGCCCTCAGTGTTACCTGTTATCAGAGTCTAATCAGAGAAGTAAAATTCAAATTAGAATTTGCTAGGTGTCGAAAATCATTAATATATGGTAAAGGACTTGATCTCAGAGAATTAGAATGTGGGTGTGAATGGAGGGAAAATTAGAGATTTCACTGAAAGAGGTAGCACTTGAGGCAATTCCTCAAGGATGGAGCAGATTTTACCAGGGAGTATCGGAACTGGAGGAAGTACCTTCTGGGGACTGGAATCATTGGTATTCATTCATTCAACAACTTCACAAGCTGGTTGTGCAGCCAAATGACCTAGCCCTGGAGATTCTGATTCTAGCTGTTCATTGTTAGCCTCAGTGATCCTGGTCCATAGCAGCTGGGTAAGAACGTAAAGTCTACTCCAGACCTTCAGGAAAGGCAGACTCTTAGGGAAGTTGACAAGTTCAAAATTAACTAATTCAAGGTCAATATCTAATGAAAAGGGTACAAATATAAATTGCTATGTGAGAACTGGCAAGGAGGCCAAGATAGCCCAGAAAAAAATAGAAAGATCAGGTAAGACTTCTTGCATATGTCAACTGGATGGAACTTTTGAAAGAAGTTAGAGAGAGAAAAAGACANAGGGAAGTTGACAAGTTCAAAATTAACTAATTCAAGGTCAATATCTAATGAAAAGGGTACAGATATAAATTGCTATGTGAGAACTGGCAAGGAGGCCAAGATAGCCCAGAAAAAATAGAAAGATCAGGTAAGACTTCTTGCATATGTCAACTGGATGGAACTTTTGAAAGAAGTTAGAGAGAGAAAAAGACGGAACTGGCTATATTATTGGCAGGGCCCAGTACAAAATGAAAATGTGGGGCACTTTATTCAAAAAGCAGGAAAAAAGTACTACTAATGGTACAAAATATAAAGCTATCACCTTTCTTCCACAGTCTGTCTTTGGAATTGTCATGGTATTTAAAATTTTCTATTTAATATCATTCTAAGTAAAAAAAATAAACATTTAAACTTATTAGCATGGATTTTACCATTCATCTTTATATCGGGCAATGTCAGTTTTAAATTCAAATATGAGAGCATGTGAAATGAATAAATTACACTACTTATATTTTGTAGCTCATACATGCACATGTATGTTGTAGCTCAGATATGCATATGTTTTGTTCTTAACGGAACAGTGGAAATAGCACAAAACTATTTTATTTCACTTCTTGATACATGCCCATTCTCTCAGCACTCTACATTTGACTCACTGATGAGTAAGTATGCACTGAAAGGAAGAGGAACCATACGTTACTCTGTCCTTCCCTTTCCTTCTATGTCATCATTTTCAGAGTAAGTGGTTGGCTAATACAGGAAAGTACCATAAGTAAGAAAGCACATGCACAGGTTCCTTGGTTGTTGCCTTCTTTCTGTGTTCAAAGCAAGTTCTGGTTGGAACAGAAGGCATGGCCCCTTGGGGTTGTCAGTGCACCCACTTAGTCATAGAGGCAGCATGCTTACCTTGTACTCAATTTGAGTTTCACTGAATTCACACACATTGTGTGTCCACTAGAATTCTGTGCTCATGGGGCATCCAGAATGCTATATGTGAGTGGAGCAATGAAGAACGGTGATGGACGTGTGTGTTATCTGTTTTTCCTCTGTTCATGTACATGCTCCATCATACCATCAGATTTCACTTACAAAACACAAGTTCAAAGATAAAATTATTAGGAATTTCAATATAGTGACAACAGAACATTGAGCTAAGTATCAGGCCCCAAGCACCAGGCCCTTCTGAGCCTGGGCCCTGTGAAACTGCACAGATCACATGCCCATGAAGCTTCCCCTGGGGAAAGAACTTGATCCTTTGTTCTAGGGCATGTTGGAGGTGCAGTAGACATCTGGCATGGCTGGTTATAGCAAGGAGTATGTAATACAGCCAGCATTTATTAAACATGTATTGTGTTCCAGGTACTGTCCTAAATACTTCACACATCTTTTATAGTTTGCCTAAGAACTCTGTAAAACTGTATTATTATGTGCTCCATTTTCCAGATGGCGAAACGAAGACATAAGAAGATCAAATACTCTGCTCAGGCTGAAGCCCAGGTTCTGGTGGCAGAGGATGTACCCTTAACTAGTCCATCATGCTACCTAAACACAAGAGAGGGAGTCATGGGGCAGAAATGTGAGCTGGAAAATGTAAGCATGTTCTGGGAATCATGAGACATTGCCCTAACTCCTTGCTTTAAGGGATTGTGGTGCACTGGGACAATCAGAAGAGGTCTAAATAAAATATGCATCTCACTGGCTAGAAAATTCCCTAATCACATTCTCTTCCTTTGTTTTCTAACTGGAGGTAGTAGAGGCCTTGAGTAGAAACTAGTAAGCCACAAGCTGGAAGGAACGTGGGTCCCTTAATCACCATGTGGAAGAGAGCTAGAATGCTCACATTGAACTGTTACAGTGGTTGAGTAATCAACTTCTTTAGTGTTAAGTCACTGAAATGTGAGTATTTTTGATGCAGTAGTTAGTGTTATCCTAACACCTGTCAGCCAGCCAAACTCTACCACAATATAAATCATCTTTTCTTCAAATGGATACAGTAAAAATAATGAAATAGGCTCAACTTCTTTAGTGTTAAGTCACTGAAATGTGAGTATTTTTGATGCAGTAGTTAGTGTTATTCTAACACCTGTCAGCCAGCCAAACTCTACCACAATATAAATCATCTTTTCTTCAAATGGATACAGTAAAAATAATGAAATAGGTCCAGGTGAATCAACATGCGTATAGGTCTAAAACAAAACATTGGGCTGAAATAACACATTTGGAGTGATTCTTTTTTTAGTTGATGTGTAATTTACATATGGTAAAATAGACAAATCCTAAGTGTTCAGTTCTGTGAATTCTTATGTTTTTGTACCCCTGTGTAACTGCCACCCAGAATAAGATAGAAAATATTTCCAGCAATGTAGAAACTTCCTCTGTACCTTTTCTGTCAATACCAACCCTGTTCTAGAAGTAACCGCTGTTTTAACTTCTATCATCCTCATTAGCTTTGCCAGGTCTTAAACTTCATATAAATGGAATCATACCATGTGTTCTCTCTTGTATCTGGTTTCTTTCACTCAGTGAAAATATTTTTGAGATAAATCCACATTATCGTGTGGATTGGAGTGTTGTTCTACTTTTCATATCTTTTTTTTAATAATGCATTGTATAAATACACCACAATGTGTTTGTTTATTCTCCAGTTGATGGACATTTGAGTTGTTTCCACTTTGGGGCTTTTATAAATAAAGCAGCTCTTGAACATTCTTGAATAATTCTTTTGTGACTATATGAATATCTCTTGGGCATATACTTAGGAGTAAAATTGCTGGCCATAAATTATCTCTGAATTATTCTATTAAAGCTCTCTGAAGTAGCAACACAATTATGAGCAACTAGAAGATGGTCGGTTAGCACTTGCTGACTTCTGTTTATTCTTAGTTTTCACATGGAATCTAACTTGAGAGAGTAAATGTTATTCAGTATCATAAATATGAAAATCCTGAAAAAATCAATATTCAAAACTATTATTCCCCTATGTAGCAAGTATGGCTTTACTTACAGCCACAAATCAAGCTTATGAACTAAGCCACATACTCAAAGCCCACGCAAAAATGAAGATGCTGATGAATTAAAGTACATTAAGAAAAAGGTGAATGGGGGAAAGGAAGGTAAGAATATCAAAACATTTCTAAATTCAGTCTTAATTTTCAGCTGATTGAAAGGGAGTTTTAAGATGTGCTGAGTAATTGCTAATTGGATTGTAATAACCTATGTTCACTGTGAGTACACAAAAGTATAATTGTTAAATTCTTTGGCAATCACAGAGGAAATCTAGTGGTTCAAGATGCACCTTCCCAAAACATGTCAATTATGTGTACTTCTTTTTCTTCAGTTATGTTTATATGCATCAAAAATGGCAATGTAATTTTTAAAAAATTCAGTGAAAAAATCCTTTCTGTTTAGTAAGGAAATAGAATGAATCTTACTCATTTTCATGGAATAAACTTGAATTCATCTAGATACAATAACACATGTAA
>NW_007730586.1:165323-166730 GCF_000696425.1 Galeopterus variegatus
AATGTGATGTTTATGAGCTATTTTCAAATCCTTAAAATCCATGCATGAGTCATATCTGGCATGACAGTCATAACTTCAAATTTATTTGCTTTTGTCAGTTTAAGTGTGAGAATCTCAATTTGAGGACAATATAGGTTTTATTGACACCTCCTATTTTCATGTGTTATAATTCTCTTTTATAATAAAACTCGTTTCATCCTAAGTTTACAAAGTGTTACATAAAATATTAGTTACAGAGCTCCTAAAAACACAACTGTAGAGCATATTTTAGGTATCTATAAATGATACATTTGGGGCAAACTATGAAACCAGAGCTGGTACAAGAGAGGCCTCAGTTTCCATTTATGCAGACTTAGAGCAAAACCTTCTACTGTTTGAGTTCCAGGTTTGTGTCCTTTCTAACCATGTGATTTGAGCATGTTACATAGCTTCTCTAAGCCTCGGTTTCCTCCTCTGTAAAAATGGAGAAAATAATCATACCTATTTGATAGGGATCGTGTGGAGAATTTGTGATAATAGATGGATAATACTGTGCACAGTGCCTGGCATATAGTGACTAATAAATGCGATCTGTCATTATTACTTTAGAAAGAAGTAATTTATGGTATTTGAAAACTTAGAAAAAATGGCAAAGGCTAAAATTTTATCTTGAAAGATGCTTTTTTCTAGACTAATTATTCAACAAATACTTGCAAATTTGTAACAATGCAACTGCCTACTACCTAGATAGGCTATTATATGCTCTAGAGAGAGAGAGCAGTAAGACAGTCAAAATCTTTCCCCTTGTGGGGCTTACAAATCATTGAACAGGATGCAAATTCTTTGAAAGAGGAGGGCCACTCCTATCTTTGGCAAAGATCAAGCACAAACCCAAATACATGGCTGATTTCGAACTTGCAGAAATAATATCTTCTGGAGACAGACTCCTTTTCAGATCTACGAGTTCTAGCCTTTAACAGTGGTCTTTTGGAGGAAATGGCTCAGTTCTTAGAAAGACCTTTTTATGAATATTTTCCCTGTAGCATTTCCTAATTGCTACTAACTCTTAAGTTGAAATGACTTTTTCTAATGTCCAGTATCTAGAATGCCTGGAATATTTTTTCTAACACAGGAGAAAGTAGAGTGGTCCAGAAATCCCCAAGTGTTGGATTTGGAGCTAATCTGATCTGAGCCATGCTCTTAATTACTTGTGTGCACTTGGCGTAGTCATTTTCTTCCCTGGTCCTACTGTACACATGTATAAATGCAAGGGATTGGACTAAGTAATTCCTAAAATCCCTCCTAGTTCTCACATTCTAAAAGTCTATGTAATTCTATTCCCATTCAATGATCAGAGAAAGGTCTTTATTTTATGGAGCACTCCCTATTCTTTCTTAACAATATTTTTATGTTCATTAACTAAACGAA